>NC_036855.1:1411041-1517399 GCF_002910315.2 Salvelinus sp. IW2-2015
GGTGTGTGTGCGTGCTGTAATACTGGGTGTATCTGTGTGTGTGCGTGCTGTAATACTGGGTGTATCTGTGTGTGTGCGTGCTGGAATACTGGGTGTATCTGTGTGTGTGCGTGCTGTAATACTAGGTGTACGCTGTGTGTGTGCGTGCTGTAATACTAGGTGTATCTCTGTGTGTGTGCGTGCTGTAATACTAGGTGTATCTGTGTGTGTGTGCGTGCTGTAATACTAGTGTATCTCGTGTGTGTGCGTGCTGTAATACTGGGTGTATCTGTGTGTGTGTGTGCTGTAATACTTTGTGTATCTGTGTGTGTGCGTGCTGTAATACTACGTGTATCTTGTGTGTGCGTGCTGTAATACTAGTGTTACCGCCTGTGTGTGTGCGTGCCTGTAATACTTTGTGTATCTCTGTGTGGTGTGCGTGCTGTAATACTAGTGTATCTCTGTGTGTGCGCTGCTGTAATACTTTGTGTATCTGTGTGTGTGTTGTAAATACTAGGTGTATCTCTGTGTGTGCTGTAATACTAGGTGTATTTCTGTGGTGTGTGTGCTGTAATACTAGATGTATCTCTGTGTGTGTAGTGTTCTTGTCCCACTCTGTTTGATAAAGTGTGGACTTCCTTTTCAGTGTTGAGGTAGAAAGAACCACTCAGCAGATGAAACCAGTCAAGGTTTATTGGCTGCCTTCAAAACACACCTCTCCAGCTATCCTTCTAGAAATTAACCCTTCAGCTGCAGACAGTGCTAGGTCTCACTGGTCTCTCCTTCATTAACCGTGTGTGTGTTACATAGAAATACATAGAAATGTCATTCTACTTCTGCGGTGTGCTACTTGACCTATGTCCGTCTTAATATCATATGTAAACTGCAGAACAATTAATTTGGTAAGAGAAACATGAAACATTACTGGGTGTATTGCTGAGTAAGTTCCAGTTAAATGTGTTTCTATCAGAAGCTTTTGGAAGATGTATATGTAAACTCAGTAAAAAAGAAACGTCCTACTGTCAAGTGCGTTTATTTTCAGCAAACTTAACATGGGTAAATATTTGTATGAACATAACAAAGATTCAACAACTGAGACATAAACTGAACAAGTTCCACAGACATTGACTAACAAAAATGGAATAATGTGTCCCTGAACAAAGGGGAGGTGGGTCAAAAGTAACAGTCAGTATCTGTGTGGCCACCAGCTGCAATGTACTGCAGTGCATCTCCTCCTCATGGACTGCACCAGATTTGCCAGTTCTTGCTGGAGGTGTTACTCCACTCTTCCACCAAGGCACCTGCAAGTTCCCGGACATTTCTGGGGGGAATGGCCTAGCTCTCACCCTCCGATCCAACATCCCAGACTGCTCAATGGGATTGACCATTTTTTCTGAGGTCTTGGCTGATTTCTTTTCATTTTCCCATGATGTCAAGCAAAGAGGCACAGAGTTTGAAGGTAGGCCTTGAAATACATCCACAGGTACACCTCCAATTGACTGAAATGATGTCAATTAGCCTATCAGAAGCTTCTAAAGCTATGACATCCTTTTCTGGAATTTTCCAAGCTGTGTATAGGCACAGTCAACTTAGTGTATGTAAACTTCTGACCCACTGGAATTGCGATACAGTGAAATARTCWKTCTGTAAACAATTGTTGGAAAAATGACTTGTGTCATGCATAAAGTAGATGTCCTAGCCGACTTRCCAAAACTAGAGTTTGTCAACAAGAAATTTGTGGAGTGGTTGAAAAATGAGTTTTGATGACTCTAACCTCAGGGTATGTAAACTTCCGACTTCAACTGTATATATAAAAATACACACACACAGTGCATTCGGAAACTATTCAGACCCCAGGACTTTTTCCACATTTWKTTACGTTACAGCATTGTTCTAAAGTTGATTAAAGCATATTCTTTTCTCTATCTACACACAGTACCAATACTCCATAAAGACAAAGCAAAAACWGTTTTTTAGACATTTTTGCAAATGTWTTAACTGAAATAACACATTTACATAAGTATTCAGACCCTTTTACTCTGTACTTTGTTGACGCACCTTTGGCAGTGATTACAGCCTCGAGTCTTGGGTATGTTGCTACAAGCTTGGTACACCTGTATTTGTGTGGCTTCTGGACAAGTCTCTGAAAGTCCTTGAGTGGCCCAGTCAGAGCCTGGACTTAAACCCAATCTGACATCTCTGGCGAGACCTGAAAATAGCTGTACAGCAACTCTCCCCATCCAACCTGACAAGAGCTTGAGAGGATCTGCAGAGAAGAATGGGAGAAACTCCAAATACAGGTTTGCAAAGCTTTGTAGCGTCATACCCAAGAAGACTTGAGGCTGTAATCGCTGCCAAAGATGCTTCAACAAAGTCCTGAGTAAAGGGTCTGAATACAAATTTGCACGAATGTAGAAAAAGCTGTTTTTTCCTTGTCATTATGGGGTATTGTAGGAAGATTGTGGGAGTTCCCGAACATATTTTTGTTGGTGAAAATGACAACCAAATAGACCTATCAATAAACATTTATCCATTAACTGAAGCAAAGCTATAGGCTACATGCCCTGGCACCACGGAAAGCCATGGGATCCATTAGCTAAATGACTCTAGTCTCTGCTACTTTATGTGATGGTTCATTTAAGGTGAGGTCAGTGGGACTTTGTTATGACCACGTCCTCTCCTTCCTGACTCTGTCYTCTTCACCCCACTCTACTTCGTGAGTCATGCTATTGTTATACTACGTGTACGTGTGTGTCACAGGAGGTTGGTGCACCTTAATTGAGGAGGATTGGTTGTGGTAATGGCTGGAGTGAAATGTTGGGAAGGTATCATTCCATTCACTCAGTTCCAGACATTATTATGAGCCGTCCTCCCATCAGCTGTGTGTGTGTGTGTGTGATATGCTCAACAAAGTGACTGCTGCAGATGGAATTGAGATGTAGCTAAGTACGGTGCACTATTTTGGTTTGCACGGTCCCTGATTTTTAAATAAATAAACAAACTAACCTAGTAAACTTAAAAGTAGATGTGGAAGAAGCTAAGCTCCCATTATGCTGTCAATCSATTATGTAACAAGCTCTGAAGTTTCCCTTAGGTACAGATCTAGGATCAGCTTCCCCTCCCCCAATCCTGACTTTAACCATTTAGTTGGGGGAAATACAAAACTGACCCAAGATCAGTGTAGAGGCAATTTCACCCTATACCACGTAACAAGCCAAGATGACTGACATGGGCTAGTCTGCTAGTTCTATGGTAGTTTCAGTAGGAGAGCTGAACAAACCTTTTGAATCACAGAAAAAAGATAAATGACTGATTTGTTTAGTTATTTTTAGAGATGGCCTCTCCCTGCTGTTCTGTGTTGTCATTGGGTTTTCAATTTGTGCATAATAGTCTTCAATCATCTGTCAAATTGTCCAGTGCAATCCTAAAGATAGCCGCAGCAGAATATCATAACATTACTCAACCTGTAGGTGTACTGTCTCTGCACAGTGTACGGTAAACTATAATTGGTGACGTGTGTGTGTGTGTCACAGATTTCACATCACACCATTTTTGGTACTGTCTTAAAATGTTCTTAACTTGTCAAATGTTCGGGTAGCCTTCCACAATCAGTTCCCACAATAAGTTGGAGGTGAATTTGCCCATTCCCTCCTTACAGACCTGTGTGTAACTGAGTCAGGTTTGTAGCCTCCTTGCTCGCACACGCTTTTTTCAGTTCTGCCCACCAATTTTCTATGGGATTGATCAGGGCCTTTGGATGGCCATCACAATACTTGACTTTGTGTGTCTTCATAGCCGATTTTGCCAAACTTTGAGTATGCTTGTCATTGGTCATTTGGAAGACCCATTCAACCGCAAGCTTGAACTTCCTGACTGATGTCTTGAGATGTTGCCTTCAATATATCCACATAAATTTCCATCCTCATGATGCATCGTATTTTTGTGAAGTGCACCAGTCCCTCCTGCACCAATGCACACCCACAATATGATGCTGCCACCCCGCTTGCTTCATGGTGGATGGAGTTCTTCGGGTTGCAAAGCTCCCCCTTTTCCTCCAAAAACATAATGATGGTCATTATGGCCAAACAGTTCTATCTTTTTGTTTCATTCAAACCAGAGGACATTTCTCCAAAAAGTCCGATCTTTGTCCCCATGTGCAGTTGCAAAACCAGTGCTGGCTTTTTATGGCGGTTTTGGAGCAGCTGCTTCTTCCTTGCTGAGTGGCCTTTTGGGTTATGTTATATAGGACTCGTTTGACTGTGGATATAGATACTTTTGTACCTGTTTCCTCCAGCATCTTCACAAGGTCCTTTGTGCTGTTCTGATTGATTGCACTCTGCTCACCATAGTACCTTAATCTCTAGGAGCCCAAACGGCTCTCCCTCGAGCTGTATCGCGCTGTGGTCCCATTGTGTTTATACTTGCGTACTATTGATTGTACAGATGAATGATTTGTATTGGAAATTGTCCCCAAGGATGAACCAGACTTGCTGAGTACTTTACAATCACTGCCGGCCTCAACACGTTACGGAAAGAGATTATCCATATCAGAAGCTCTGAGACAGGCCATCTGGATACTGGACATTCAGTAAATTGGCAGATGCAAACAGATCATATTTAGCAGACAACAGTTCTTGAGGGCTCATACTTGTGAACCAGCATTTGATTTGTGTGGTTGCAACAGTCCCTTATCTCTGGTATATCTTGGCATGTATCATTCAAGATAAGTTTAAATTGTTTGCAGCGCAATGGACATAATGCACAATGTCTCAGGAAAGAATGTTTGGGTTGGCAATACTCAGTATAGAAAACAGTCAGGACCTACAACTTGGACCTACAGGCTGTGGTGAAAACATTTGCACGCAAAAATGTAAGGCGACGCAGTAGCATACTGTAGCTACTATCTGCCTTTACATAGACAAAAAGAGAGGGACAACCACAGACGGAGAGCTTTTTAAGAGAAAGAATTAGAAAAAGAGACACGCAGAGAAGCAGCCAGGAGGACTTCTCAAGTTTACCTTAATTGCAGCACATTTGTGTAGGCTATTAGCCASACAACCTGCTGAGTTCAACTATAAATAGAAGCTACATTTATCCTCAAGTTGACTACTTTTTCCCCCTCATTGTTAGCCTATTTGATGTGTAATTTTTTTATTCAAGTTTATAAATAGAAGCTAAAGGCTGCATACATCTATAGATAGTATGCTACACCACATAATAAAACAATCCCGAGTAAGCTGGTGTTTTGAGGGTAGACTGACTGTATTATTTGGTGTTAATAGATGGATTTTACACAWCTTTCTATTCAAGCTGGAAGAGAGCGTGAGGACAACTCAAATTATGCAGGGTCACGTAGGCTATATAGGACAGTTTATTATATATACAGTTGAAGTTGGAAGTTTACATACACCTTAGCCAAATACATTTAAACTCAGTTTTTCACAATTCCTGACATTTAATCCGAGTAAAAATTCCCTGTCTTAGGTCAGTTAGGATCACCACTTTATTTTAAGAATGTGAGATGTCAGAATAATAGTAKAATTATTTATTTCAGCTTTTATTTCTTTCGTCACATTCCCAGTGGGTCAGAGCACCACAGGAATACACACACGCGCACACACAGAGAATACACACACGCGCACACAGATAGAATACACGCACACACAGGAATACATGAACACACACAGGATACGACACCACGCACACACAGGAATACACACAACCGCACACACAGGAATACACACACCGCACACACAGGAATACACACACGCGCACACAGGAATACACAACACACACACAGGAATACCACACACACACACAGGAATACACACGCACGCAACACACACACACACAGAATACACGCACACAGGAATACACACACACACACACACACACACCACACACACACAGAGGAATACATGCATACGCACACAGAAACACGCACACGCACACACACACAGGAATACACACACACGCACACACCCCACTGGCGTACCGGACACCCCTCAAGCTCTATGGTATGTCATGCACCTGTCATCTACATCTATTAGATTTTTTTTATAAATCATTTTGACACTAACCCTCCAAAAAGTAATTCAGAAACCTTTTTTAATTTCCATATGTACCAGGAAAACTATGGGTTTATTTTGGGGGGCTTCAGGAATGTGACCGATCAAAGTAAAGGGATATGGGTGTACAAATGTCGTGGTCAAGGCTACGAACGGCGCCAGTGTTCAAAAGCTCATATCAGACCGAGAGCCTAATGCTTCTGAGTAGTTTATGAGTTTTAGTTTAGAAAATTTTCTCTCCAACAGAAGCGACAGTTACAGGGATGGTTAAAACAGCTTGGTTGCCGTAGAACAGCAGGGGAAACTGTTCAGAAGGAGGTGTGCATCAAAATACAGCAGTTCTGCAACATCGTTAGTTGAGCCTCTCATTCTACTTGCGCCAGAGCAGATTATTACTTGGATAGCTTTGCATACACTAACTATAGCCCTATTCTCTGTAATTTGGCCTGGTAAAGCATGGGACTAGTATTACAAGAGAACGTTGGTTATGTATTTATTACCCCGGGATGCCCATTATTCCAGAGGATGATTCGGACTGGATTCGTGTTTTTTCCAAACTGACCCCCTGTAATTCACTTTAAAAAAATAAAAATAAAATAAAATTGACAGTTATGACTGAAGCCTGGAGATTTGTAATCTAGACGTGAAGATATTTCAACATGTCTAGGTGATAACAGGAAACACTGATAACGCCAGTTTGGCTCCCAAGTTTCTAAACCCCACCAAAGCATCCTCGGTATAGTGTCGCCATAATATCTGGATTGAGGAAGTGTAATTATTAATCATTAGGATAGTTTAGCGATCTGCAGTACAAGACTTCCTCAATGGCCCCAGCCTGCAGATGCAGTTTAGCTCTGTTGTAATGCTGCTTTGCTATGTATTAATAACAACAAGGGTTACGTTAAATAGGCGCAATGGTTTTTATATTGACGCATTTGGAGRTGTTCAATTCATTGGCACCAAACCTATAAGCAAAAGCATTCACTGAAAGGCTCTTCATATATTGGCTATACGCACAGCACTTTGTTTTTAAGCTCCATTTATCAAATCAAGTTACTGTTTTTCTTGCTGAAACTGTGAGRAACACCTGTTAAACATTTCTCTCAAAACGCATGGATGTCGATTCGCACGGGACTAGTATTATCAGAGGACCTAGGAATTAGTCGATTCAGACGGGATTTAACTTACGGATGTGCTGATTTGTGCTCGTGCACCCTGGTTATGTAATTGTCTCCACCAGGTAAACTAATCCAGTACGAATAGGGCTTTCGTTTCTGTCTACCTCTCATTTTCTCTCACTATCCTCTCTCACGGTCTCTCTCTCCTCTCTCTTTCTCTCTAAGCCGAGGCAAATGACGAGATCACCAAGGTGACTTTCGGGGAGCTGAGGCGCGATGTGGCGCTGTTCGCCGCCGCCATGAGGAAGATGGGTGTCGGGACAGGCGACAGAGTCGTGGGTGAGTCACCGTGCAGCATTACCACCAAACCCCTACTCTGTCACAAAGGTCAGGAGGAGAGGCTCTCTSTCTGACAAAATGACAGTGTGACAGTCCAGCTAGAAACATGCACACCACACCACAAATCAGCCCGACTTTTCGTCAAGCACTAGGCCTTGCGTCTGAAATGGCACCCTACTCCCTACACCTAGTGCACTACTTTTGACCGACCAGGGTCCATAGGGAGAGTCCTACCATCATCTCCCCTTCTCCCTCACTCTGGGCCCCCTGCACGGAGCTTGTCAGACCTTCTCTTCTGCAATTGGTCAAGGAACACCCGAGCCTGCTGTATCCTGACCTGTGATTGGTGCAGAGTTTAACCCCCCCCACGGGCCTCTGTCTATATAGAGGCCTTTGTTGGCATGGGGTGACTGAAGCAAATTCTAAATGGCCCTATTCATCCATCCCTACTCCCCACTGCAGTAGAACGCTGTAATATAACGCAGACAGTCTAACATGTTTCACCCGACTAGTCTTACTTGAAGAGCTGGTTTACTTTGATTTGATCCAAAGCAGTATGTTTTGGTATGGGACTCAAACCCAGTATCCTGGCATTGCAGCAATATGTTTTGGTATGGTACTCAAACCCAGTATCCTGGCGTTGCAGCAATATGTTTTGGTATGGGACTCAAACCCAGTATCCTGGCGTTGCAGCAATATGTTTTGGTATGGGACTCAAACCCAGCATCCTGGCGTTGCAGCAATATGTTTTGGTATGGGACTCAAACCCAGTATTTTGGTGTTCCATGCTGTACCAACTGAGGCAGAACGGACCAGCTTCCCTCTTCACAAGACACTAGTATTTATTAAAGACGTTGTACCAGGAATAGTACTTGTATTCAGTTAATCCAACTCCGTTTGCTGCGCTGCATACACACACTACACAAACACTACACGCACACACAGGAATACACACACGCGCACACACAGGAATACACACACTTGCAAACAAAGGTTTCTGTACCAAATATTAAGTTCTGCTTTTCTGATGTATCAAATACTTATGTCATGCAATAAAATGCAAATTTTGTGATTTTCTGGATTTTTGTTTTAGATTCCGTCTCTCACAGTTGAAGTGTACCTATGATAAAAAATTACAGACCTCTACATGCTTTGTAAGTAGGAAAACCTGCAAAATCGGCAGTGTAATCAAATACTTGTTCTCCCCACTGTATATACATAAAAATCGGCCGATTTTAATCGTATCTGCTTTTTTTGGCCCTCCAATAATTGGTATCGGCGTTGAAAAATCATAATCAGTCAACCTCTAATCGCGATACTGGTATCGACCTGGCCCTAATTTTAGTACATTTATCTGCAAAAACATAATATCTAAAGCGACTTACTGTCACGCGCTTAAACATTTTACATATGGGTGGTCCCGGGAATTGAACCCACTACCCTGACATTACAAGCGCCATGCTCTACCAACTGAGCAACAGAGGACCACGTGTCACACCCACCCTGTATTCAAGAGCATGTTGTGTCTCAAACGATGGGGCACAACACAAAGACCTTAGATGATATAAAATAGGGTCTAAACTACAAGGTGCTAAAGGTAAAAAAATATCTATAAAATTATCCAGAAAGAATATTTTTTGACAACCCTGTTTAAAATTTCAAACGATATAAATCTCAACCATTTATATTTACCAGAGATGAAGACATGGATGTCTCATGGTATGGTGGGGTATGCAAAATGGGTCAACTTTAAGCATCTCTTCAGTGTTTTGGTATTCAATTCCAAAAAGTACATTTTTACAAAGGGCAAATATGTACGGAAGGTATTGTTCAAATCAAAATGGGTGCTGTCAAAAAGTGATTGAAATCAAATGGATTTCCCCTATATGTCACCTCTTGTTTACAGTTCTTCTCCAAGACGACAGAACGCTTTGTCCATGGTGTCGACTCCTTCCTGGACACTATTTGGAAGATCTGGACAGAGCTGTTGGATGTGATGGGCATTGATGGTAAGTTTATTTTTATTTAGTGGGTATGTTCAATGTCGGGACATGTCTGTGATATGTTGTAAATTATGACTGTGTCTGGGAAGTTTGTCTATTGTCCTCTGTTATCCATGTACTGTCACTCATTCTTTCCTCTCTCCCCAGCCTCCAACCTGAGCCACTACTTCAGCCCAACGTCTTTGACAAACTCCCCGGCTCGTGCCCTGCTCCTAGTGGCTGCTGTGTTGGTGGCTTACTGGTTCCTCTCCCTGTTTCTGGGGGGATTCTTCTACCTGCTGCACATCGTATTTGGCCGTTTCTTCTGGCTGGCCCGAGTTACACTCTTTGCCCTCTCTTGCCTGTATATCTTGCAGAAGTTTGAGGGGGACCCCGAGCGTGCTGTGCTCCCTCTCTGCTTCGTAATGGCTGTGTACTTCATGACGGGGCCTGTGGGGGCGTACTGGCGTAGAGGTGGGGGTACTGCCTCTCTGGAGGAGAAGATCAATCACCTGGACACCCAGATCCGCTTGCTCAACATCCGGCTGAGCAGGGTCATCGACAGCCTGGAGCGCGCCGGGGAGAAGTAGAGCTGACCYCACACACCCACCGCTGACAACGGCTGTATCCATCCGGTGGCTGGGGTTTGGGTGTATAAGGGCAGGAAAATCTAAGCAGATCGAGGCTTTCTGTTACGAGAAAGAGCTTGTTTTTTAATTTTATTTTTTATCCTGTCTTGTTGATATTTTGTTATATTGTGTAACATCTGCTGATGGTTGCTCTTTTTGGAAATTGTGTTCAATGAAAAAATGGGATGGATGTTTGTTTTGGGTATGTGATGGTGTCATAGCGGGACCAGACACAACTGTAAGTATTCCCATCCCAGTTAGCTCAGTAGTTAGTAGACCAATGGCAGATTTATTTATTGCATTTTCCGTCCTGACACTGAGATGTATAGTCAAAAATAATGTCACCATTCCATTGTAGCAGTAGGTCATTCCTAGCGTATTTCAGGACCTCTCTTTCTATATAATGGACATACTGTGTGCGTGTACACAGTATGTTTTATGCATGTGAATCATTGGAAAAGCACTGGAGAAAAAAAAGTTAAGACTGGCGAAACATGGGCAGGCACGAAAATCTCAGGGAGAAATTTTTAAAAAAGAATATCAAGAACAATTATGTAAATATACCCCACATCAATATCAACTTAACCCTTTACACTCGTGGGAATTGGCCTATATGAATAGGGCTAAATTGGTAGCAATTGAAAGGGAACAGTTTGAAGATTAGGGGGAAATTATTTGACAAGTTGAGGACACAATAGTTCACAAGACTGAATCCAAACATTAGACTGTTGATTTTATGTGCATTTTACATTTACTGTACTTTTCACCGCATTTGTTTATAACGAAATCTGAAAATACTCTGGATACGTTCAGTAACATGATTCTTTAAAATTTTATTTGACCTTTATTTAACTAGGCAAGTCAGTTAAGAACAAATTCTTATTTACAATGACGGCCTAGGAACAGTGGGGTTAACTGCCTGTTCAGTGGCAGAACGACAGATTTGTACCTTGTCAGCTCGGTGATTTGATCTYGCAACCTTTCGGYTACTARTCCAACGCTCTAACCACTAGGCTACCCTGCCGCCTCTGATGAGAATATTCCAGGAATGTTTTTCAATAAAAAAAATCAATCCTCAGATCATATTTTTGGTGCACATAAAAAAGAGTCATGAGTGTATTCAGGTGTGTTCTGCAGAGATAATTTTTTCTTTCTTCTTCACAATAGACAAACAGGCTCATTTTGTTCAAAACAACACAGGGTATGACGCCATGTCATCTTGTAACTATACAAACAAAGTGATCATAAATGTTGACACTGTATATATTAGTTTTATGATATGGAAATGTGAAGTGCACATTTGGACTCACAGGTGTTTGGCTTGCTTGGATCACATCAAAGTGGTATTTATTCTAATCAATGTCTCATCGTTGAAAATACACAGAGTCCTTTTAATTTACAGCATTTCCCTCGGACAACAAAAAAGCTAAAGTTGCCAAATTAGTGGGAGGGATGGTGACCACTTCTTGTCGCGTGAGGTGCTCAAGTTCAGAACATCTGTCAGTCAAAACCCATACAGAGCTGTGAAGCACAGAGCCTGAGCTATGATGTCATTTATAGCATGTTACTCCACAGCCACTGCGTTCCAATTTAGACATTTATCAGTGCCCAAATCTGTCATTTTCAACCCGTATATAGGTGCGAGTGTAAAGGCCTACTATGTTACAGTGACACTGAATTCGTTGCACAACCATGTTTGAATCATGGCCAGCCATCTGCAGAAGGATGGAAGGTGTACCTTTATACTCGGCTTGTCATCCACATTGAGATATGGGTGTTAATGGTAGAAATACCATAATAAAGTATAGTTATAAAGGAAGCGTATTAGTAGTTCCCATAAAAACATAATTCTATTTGCCGTGTGACAAGTCCTCCCTGTTTCAGTGGATGGCACATTATGCATGCCTAGACTATATCTGTACTTGTTGTGAATTTGGATGCACTTTGCTCATTTCTGCTTTGCATAATTGTACATCGCAAAGTGTACGTTTTTATAGGGCCATAGTTTTAAACTTWTGTGTGTAATTTCTTAAAAGGGAATTTTATCATTTAACTTTAATCTACTTTTGTGCTACATTTAATGTGTTTTCATTAGAATATATATATATATAATCCCATAGAAGTCCATTTTGTTGGGCGGGTGTTCAGTAAGGGGTTTGGTTTAGTTGGTGCCAGTTCAAATGTTGTCATTGGCTACCATACCATCTCTCCAGCCCCACCCCTCCAGAAGTGAACTTGTCTACACAAATGTAGTTTTGATTATGTACTGTATACCGTATGTGCTATTCTATAGCAAAAATGTTACAATGTTGTATTTGTTAAAAAGTCAGTATTTTAACATTGTAAGTGTTGGAAATATTAAGAATTGAATGAGTATTAAATGTSTATTGATTTGTAAAATAGGGGTCATCTTGGATCATTTTGTACTGATTCATGTACTGTAGAGACCAAACCATGTATTTTCCAGCCAACACATATCACGCTGTCATCCGTAGGTTCRTTACAGCAGAGGGAAGACATGAGTATTTACAACACTAAGATGTACTCTGCTACTGAGTTGTCATACAAATCCTCAAAAAATAGAATTCTCAGCATTTCATCTTTATTTCAGTTTTGAGAATGTGGACTAGGCCTAATATTGTGAACCGTTAGGTGGAATGATGGTGTATGACGTCCCTACTCGTTATAAAGAATTCTCTCTCTTTCTTTCTCTCTAATGCCTCTTTGGCCTTGACACTGCAGCAGATTTAGTCAGATCTAAATCTGCTGCAGTGTCAAGTAAATGACAGCAGAATGTCTAGACTTGAAGTCTCAACCTCTCACGGAGTAGAGTAATAGCTATAAGGGTCAATAAGACCCATATTCATTCCAACTGAACATCCGTTCTTTTCTGTCTATGTAGTCCCCACATGTGCTGTGCCAAAATGAATGTTCTTCGGCTTTCTTTTAGAAGCACTTAATCTTGTGAAACTTGAGTATATTTCCCTGTAGTTCTTTAGCATTACCTTGTGTGTTCATATCCTGTTTTTCTATCTCTGTTTTCCTTTGTGGTGTGGGGATGTTCTTCTACCCTACTGCCTGGCTGTTAAACCGTGTCATGTATTGTGGAAATGAATCTTCCAGAGGAGTCATTTTGAAGTGAAATTGAGGTCCCAAGATTTGAATAAATCAACTTTATCTCCACATTAAGGCTTGACTGTTTGCTTTGCATGAAGTTAAAAACATAGGCAATTCAATATATMATTTGAGTGACGTGACCACTAAGTACATGTTCTCTTCACTCTCTTTTTTTGGCGTAACGAATGCTGAATAACTAGCAGGGTTGGTTTCCACACAAGTGTAGCTGATTTGAAAAGTACAGACAAAAAAAGAGCAAGTAAAGAGACCTCTTGCACATCATTGCTCAAAATTGGCAGTGGCTATCTTTCAAGTGATGTAATTGTGATGTGGACACACAGGAGTACACTMACTCACTCCTGGCAATTGGGGCCTTGACAATGACCTTAGGCCACTGTTACAGGAGCCTTTTCCAAACTTTTACTTTGGCTCTCCCTTCGTTCATATTTCAGCCAGCCCCACCAAACCTGGCATTTTGGCATGGTGGAACAAGTCTTTCACATCTTCCCAAGCCATGTACAAAGATCTTTCCCAATTGCTGTACTTCAAGCCAGCTTGTTTGTCTTATCACTGCATAGGCTGAGTGTACTCCAATGCTTCCCACAGTTGTGTCAAGTTGGCTGRATGTCCTTTGGGTGGTGGGCYATTCTTGATACACATGGGAAAAACCCAGCAGCGTTGCAGTTCTTGACACACTCAAAACGGTGCGCCAGGCACCTACTACCATACCCCATTCAAAGGCACTTAAATATTGTGTCTTGCCTATTCACCCTCTGAATGGCASACATACACAATACATGTCTCAAGGCTTAAAAATCCTTCTTTAACCTGTATTCCCCCCTTCATTTACATTGATTGAAGTGGATTTAACAAGTGACATCAATAAGGGATCATAGCTTTCACCTGGATTCACCTGGTCAGTCTATGTCATGGAAAGAGCAGGTGTTCCTAATGTTTTGTCTACTCAGTGTATAATAAGCATGTGTTGGTACAGATGGCATGGATGCCCTCAACCTATTTATTCAAATCTATAGGGTAATTAGGCTTGACTTACTTACTCATCAGTGAATCAAGGTCTATTCTTTCATTAGGCTGAGTTGTTCATTCTTGCTTTATTTATAATCTCTCATATCCAAGGAACGCTTCCATACACTAATGGTCATGCAAACAGATGGACTGTAGGCTTTCATTTTTCTGGCCTCACCAACACGAGTATTAGTAAGTCAAAAAACATACCAATTTATGAATTGCTCTCTTAAAAAGGTGCAATCTGCAATATCTAGTGCTCTTGAATGGTCATTTCAGTTCATAATCTATACCCATTGCTGAAGAATATAATTTATAAATTCCCAATGAGCTTTACAACGGTCTCCAGTGTCATAAACAAGCAATGCCTTTAAAAACAAGTAATTTATAGGTTCAATGTATTGTATGTTTAGAACASGGGTGTCAAACTCATTCCCCGKGGGGTCCTGAGTTTCTGCGGGTTTTCTTTCAATTAGGAMCTAGACAACCAGGTGAGGGGAGTTCCTTACTAATTAGTGACCTTTATTCATCAATCAAGTACAAGGTAGGAGTGAAAACCCACAGACACTCGGCCCTCCGTGGAATGAGTTTGACACGTGGTTTGGAACTGTCATGTTGATTGAAGTCATGGACCGTCACTCCTTGTGTTCATAATTCTGTAAATTTGGCAGAATTCCCCTAAGATTTATTTCAAACCAAGTGGTGGGGTTGCTGTATGACTGGAAAACAAATTAAGGATTGTGCCTTTAACTGTAACAGATGAGTGATATCTACACATCCTGTTAGAGGAAGCTAGTGATGAGATAACCATGTATAACTAGTCCACCCACTCACTGTTAAAATGGAATACTATCAAACACTGTATGCTAATATTGACAATCAAGAAAATGAGCTATGTGTTAAATAAAAAGTTGACAGTGKTCAGTGCTACTTTTACTGTAGCCGATGAACAGGGCATGAGTACAGCATCTACTGTACACTGGGCTGGGATCTTTTATTGTGGGTTTCACAATCTGATATAAACAAAAGTTTGAACTATTTCACTGTTTTTTTTTTTTTACTTGGGTAGAAGGTGGCAATGGATGTTATCTGACCTGCACWGGGCTTTATGTTGCTGGTCCATCAACTAGCTACACAGGTCTCAGTTCTAAGTCCAGGGCGTAGTGCGTTTACCTCCACTAGTAATCACACCATGACCTGGACCAGAGCTATAATATGGCATGTTGAGTTAGACACACTGATCTACAGCCTCCCTCTCATTGATCTTTCACAACACAAGATCCCGCTCTCTTTTCACTTGCATCATCGCTCCGATCCATTATCAGACTTTGATTTGGCATTCAAGAGTAATGAAAATCCATCCACTCAGCTCTTTTTTTATTTTTTGGTAGGTGGACTGATGCTTTAGAAATAATTATCTCTGTGTTTCAAAACTCTCTGGGTTTCAAAACKATTTCCTCTTTCACTGTGAAACAACAAAGCATATTTGTCTACCACATGCTGTAGCAGTCTGAGAGTATCAAGAAGAACAATGAAATTATTTATTGAATGTAAGCATTTGATATAGTTTATTTTCTGAAAATAAACAACTGATCTTCTCTTTCAAGGTTCTGGACAGTGAAAGTGACTGAGGAGGGGCATGACATATAGCAATTTGATTGGGAACACCTCTAAAACGCTCTCTAGTTCTGCGAGTTTTATTTGTGAATCCCTTCATTCGAGAGCTGTCACTGATCAAGATTGTATATTTCATTGGACATCAGTGCCGCCAGTCAACACGGTCGACCCACTCTTTTGCATACGACGTGTCTCGGCTGATGTGGAGCCAGTTTTTATTCGACCAATCAGGTTGCAGACAAACTGGTGGCGTGCCCCCGCGTGATATTATTCCGCTTGAACGTTCTGACCCCCAAAGATCACTTMTTTTACATGTATTTTGATCAAACATATTTTGTACCTTGAACATATTATGCAATTGGAACCATTCTACAAAGTTAACAGCGTATTGTCATGATTTTATAGAAACGTGTGCTTGTTTATATTTAAAAATACATTTACCCAAAAAATATTCATAAAAATGGACAAGACCCGTTTATGCCCCAAGTGCATGTTTTTGTGAAAGAGATGCGGCTGAGGTGGGACAGTTTMAGCAGGACTTGAACCAAACCCGATGGTCAGGGGTCCGCACAATACCATCTGTGCCAAAAAGGTCCAGACCTATTGGCAGAGGCCTCAGTGCACATGCCACGCATGCATTTAGCTCTCTCAAGAAACAACTTGCCATTAAAATCCCTTTGGAACAGTGGGTCAATAATTCTGATAAGAAACGACAGGTACACCGTCCCTTGCYACCAGTGATGGAGGGAAATTACTTTTGTCATGCAATTTACTCGTATTTTTTACAGTTTGTATGTAATAATCATGCACAATCCGAGGATATTGGTTAGATATCACACTGGTTTAACACGAAATTGATTTATTATGGAAGAAATAGATCTGCGTCTTTAAGCGGAAGGATACTGTGGGTTATTATGACAGCCGCGTCACCTMACGGTGGGAGGGATCTTTACTGGGTTTATCCTTGCAGCTTGTCCGCATGGAATGACAGTCCAATCTGGCCTTCTGTCTCATATTCATACCTGAAGTGTGCTGCCTGTTTAAGCTACAGTAGCTAGCTAGCTATAAAGGACGACAGACTCATTTTTAACGGAGGCGACAACAAGGCAACAACAATGTCCAAAGACACCGAACGTATGAGCGAGAAGATAATGGAGTCGAAGGTATTATGGTACCCAGACTCAAAGAAGAACACACAAATGGACAGATTCAGGACACAGGTGAACAGAGACTTTGGGCTTAATCTAGGTGAGTGACCCGGCGAGGGAGCAGCTTTTCAGACGGGGACAGTCATGCTAGTCACCTCTAATTTAACGTTATACATTCGTACCAATCGATTCATTTTGCTAGGGAGAATCAACACATTGCATCATTAGSTAATGTAGCTATGTGCATATTTATAATATTGCTACATGCTAGCCTAAGTACTGTAGTTGCCCCACGATGGAGCTGTCATAATTTCCAATCGTTTTTCCACCATTCATTTTTTCCCATAGGGAATTCTAGAAACACTGTTTCRTSTAGGCTTACTGTGGCGTGACGTTTTGATAACCATGCAAATCTCTCTCGGAGAAGGTGACTTATCAATATATTCGGCTCTGCTGTATTTACTCTCAGATTCGAAAATACTAATTAGCGTCAAAGTAGACGTCATACAAAACAACAAATCCCTGCAAGCYATCTCTAGCTGACACCTTTGCTAACAGGTATTGTGTCAATTTAAAACTTGCACAAGACCGTTTTCAGAATTGTCCAGTTTTTWAAAATGTTTTGGGGGGACAGTTTATTAATGACTAACATTAGTTAATCCAGAAATTCTTACCTTCGGCTCGATTCGGCAGTCTCGTCCAAATCATGGCATTTGTAGTTCTTTATGATTGCCACATTAGCAGTAAGTTAGCATTTCATTTTGCGGGGGTGGTGAATRCAGGTGAATATATTAATGTCACCTGGTCCTAGAGAGATTGACACAGTTATCAAAACATCACGCCAGGGTAAGCCTACACAAAACACATACCTTATTTTAATTGTTTTTAAAATCCCCTATGGGGAAAATTGAATAGTGGAAAATCGATTTGAACCATTTCCTTGTTTGACCGCTAAGTTTTATGGGTATTATGAGGCATACTGTGGTTCTCTATAGTTATTGAATCAAGCATGCCATGACAATGGTATATTCTGAATCAGGGGAGGATGGCGAACAATCAACACCTTTTTTTATTGTGTGACTTTTATATTTTTCAGAAKATTTAAATCTGTATAAATTGTAAAATTTTGTTTTGCTTGGTTCAATAGCTATTGAYGAGGGAACCAAATATCCAATATAAAACTAACTTTACCTAGGTGCAAAACCAAACCATATACAAAATTGGGTAAACAGTACGTTCCTGTGGTTATTTTTGTCTAAAATGTGGAGCAGCTGGAGGACAAACCTCATGATTGATCTCTCTCATGTCATTCCCCTTGCAGCCAACTACAATGACCTGTACCAGTGGTCTGTGGAGAGCTACCCTGAGTTCTGGGCTGAGGTGTGGCGTTTCTGTGGGGTAGTAAGCTCCAGGATGTATGAGGAGGTGTGTCTACCCACTGTTTCCTGGTGTCTATGTACATAACATTGAATAAGTGAATGTTTGCATCCTRAATGTCACCCTAATCTCTATAATAGTGCACTTCTTTTGACAAGGGTCCATAGGGCTCTGACAGCTGCTTGGGACACAGACATTGCCTTTTTATTGTGCTTTTTCATCCATCTAGTGCAGTAACACCTTCTACAATGTGATCTCTCACAATTTGTGTAATTAWAGTCTTACAAAACACATACAGTAGGTGAAAATACAATGCTATGCAAACAATCAGATAATCTTGCATTCATCGTTGGACTGACTGACTACAATGCGTAGGSTATACTACATTATGATTGGTGGAGTTTATAAAGTTCTTTGATGAGGGGGCCAATCGATTATCTAGTCAATCAGTTACTTATCAGTACCCTTGTGCTTAGAGCAGAGCAGTATTACGTTGTAGTCGTTATTCCCTTAACCCGGTTTTGAATCATGTAGAACATTAGCCATTTCCCCCCTCTTCCTCAGGTGGTCGATATCTCCAAGAGGATATCGGACGTCCCAGAGTGGTTCAAAGGAAGCCGCATGAACTATGCTGAAAACCTGCTAAAGCACAAAGACCAGGACAAGGTGGCCCTCTATGCTGCTAGTAAGTACGGCTGAGGCAATTCAGTCAATTTATTAGGCTTTAAAAAATAAATAAAAATTGGTCAGTTTCCAAGGTCCCATTCATCTGCAGTCCTAAATCAACACCAGCACCCTGTGCTCCCAGCCATGTTTTTATACTACAATTATAGTACTTCAATTTTTTATATATTTATAGCTAGTGCGCCAAGTATGAAATAAAGGGTCACAATGATATTCTAATGGCCATTATAATTCTAGCTTAATTCCCGCTGGGGCCACGCAGACATTTACATTTCTTTGGATAAAAATGTCTGCTAAATGGCATGTCTTATACATACAGATAATTACTGAAGCACTGAGAAGATTATTCCAAAGGTCACCTTGCATTTCTTGACAACACCGTCCAAAATAGTTTCGAGAATTGTGCGGTTTTATTTCACCCAATAAGCTCTCCTAATTCAAGATGTCTTTGKCCGACGTCGGGTCAATACGGAATGCAGGGCAGTGTGATTTGATTAGGAGCCACAGGGTTTTCAGGCTCCTGCTCGCTCCTTGGGTTTTTAATATCCTGATGGGTATCCTCTTGTTATCATTCGGTGCGGTCTCCACCCCCGTCCACCGCCCGTCCACCGCCGACCTCCTGTAAGTTAATTAGGAGAGGAGCGCTATTACTCAGGTGGCACTGCACTACTACTTAATGTGTCCTGTATCAGCCCTGTATGTCAGAGCAGGTTCCTGTATCAGCCCTGTATGTCAGAGCAGGTTCCTGTATCAGCCCTGTAACAGCCACTTCTCCCTGGCGTTTGCCAGCAGCTCTTCGCAAATCTTGAGCACAGCGTGTTTATGACTTCAAGCCTATCAACTCCCAGAGATTAGGCTGGCAATACTATAGTGCCTATAAGGTCAAGAAGATTACCTTTCAGCTATTGTGTGAGGCCGACAGTCGTTAAGAGAAGTTAAGTGAAGACCACAGAAATTCATGATGCCAACACATTGATCTTGGAAAATTACCACATTCTCTATATTAATCTAAATACCATACATCAACTAGTCAAGTTAATTGAAAACAAATGGTATGGAGAGAATAGTCCTATTAACTCAACCTAAAACGTCTTAATGGTAATACTGAGACTCATCGTTGAAAGGAACCAAGCTTTCATATTTGTCTCGATGATCTGAGCAAGGAACTTAAACGTTAGCCTTTTTTACATGGCACATATTGCACGTTTTACTTTCTTCTCCAACACTGTGTTTGCATTATTTTAAATCAAATTGAACATGTTTCTTATTTATTTGAGACTAAATGTATTTTTATTTATGTGTTATATTAAGTTAAATAAGTGTTCATTCAGTATTGTTGTAATTGTCATGATTACATATATATAATCTATTATATTATTTACATACAAGTGGGGAGAACAAGTATTTGTACACTGCAGATTTTGCAGGTTTCCTACTTACACAAGCATGTAGAGGTCTGTAATTTTTTATCATGTACACTTCAACTGTGAGAGAGGGATCTAAAACAAAAATTCAGAAAATCACATTGTATGATTTTAGAATTATTTGCATTTTATTGCATGACAAAGTATTTGATCACTCTACCACCAGTAAGAATTCCGGCTTCACAGACCTGTATTTTCCTTTAAGAAGCCTCCTGTTCTCTCACTCATTTACCTATATTAACTGCACCTGTTTGAACTCGTACCTGTATAAAAGACACCGTCCACAACCACTCATCAAAAGACTCCAACCTCTCCACAATGGCCAAGACCAGAGAGCTGTGTAAGGACATCCAGGGATAAATTGTAGACCTGCACAAGGCTGGGATGGGCTACAGGACAATAGGCAAGCAGCTTGGTGAGAAGGCAACACTGTTGGCGCAATTATTAGAAAATGGAAGAAGTTCAAGATGACGGTCCATCACCCTCGGTCTGGGGCTCCATGCAAGATCTCCCCTCGTGAGGCATCAATGATCAATGGGAAGGTGAGGGATCAAGCCCAGAAACTACACGGCAGGACCTGGTCAAATGACCTGAAGAGAGCTGGGACCACAGTCTCAAAGAAAACCATTAGTACACACTACGCCGTCATTGGATGTTAAAATCCTGCAGCGCAGCGCAAGGTCCCCTGCTCAAGCAGCGCATGTCCAGGCCCGTCTGAAGTTTGCCAATGACATCTGGATGATCAGAGGAGGAATGGGAGAAGTCATGTGGTCTGATGAGACAAAAATATAGGCTTTTTGGTCTACATAACTCCACTCGCCGTGTTTGGAGGAAGAAGAAGGATGAAGTACAACCCAAGAACACCATCCAACCGTGAAGCATGGAGGGTGGAAACATCATTCTTTTGGGGGGATGCTTTTCTGCAAAGGGGAACAGGACGAAGATGCACCAGAATTGAGGGGAGGATGGATGGGGCCATGTATCGCGAGATCTTTGCCTAACAACCTCCTTCCCCTCAGTAAGAGCACCATTGGGGGTGAAGATGGGTTTGTGGCTGGGTCTTCCAAGCATGACATACGACCCGAAACACACAGCCATGGGCAACTAAGAGAGTGGTTCCGAAGGAAGCCATCTCAAGGTTCCTGGAGTGGCCTAGAGGGTCTCTCAGCCCTTGATACCGCAATAGAAATCTTCTTGAAGGAGACTGAAAAGTCTGTTATTGCCCAGCGACAGCCGCCGAAACCTGACAGGATCGGAGAAGTCTGGTATGGGGAAGTGGGCCACAATCCCTGCTGCAGTGTGTGTGCCAAACCTGGTAAAGAATCTACATGGATAACGTTATGATCTCTGTACATGTGAAATGTCAGAATAATAGTAGAGAGAATTATTTCTTTCAGCTTTTATTTCTTTCATCACATTCCCAGTGGGTCAGAAGTTTACATACTCAATTAGTATTTGGTAGCATTGCCTTTAAATTKTTTAACTTGGGTCAAACGTTTCAGGTAGCCTTCCACAAGCTTCCCACAATAAGTTGGGTGAATTTTGGCCCATTCCTCCTTACAGAGCTGGTGTAACTGAGTCAGGTTTGTAAGCCTCCTTGCTCACACACACTTTTTTGTTCTGCCCACAAATTTTCTATGGGATTGAGGTCAGGTATTGTGATGGCTACTCCAATACCTTGACTTAGTTGTCCTTAAGCCATTTTGCCACAACTTTGGAAGTATGCTTGGGGTCATTGTCCATTTGGAACACTGGAATTGTGATACAGTGAAATATAAGTGAAATAATCTGTCTGTTTACAATTGTTGGAAAAATGACTTGTGTCATGCACAAAGTAGATGTCCTAACCGACTTGCGAAAACTATAGTTTGTTAACAAGAMATTTGTGGAGTGGTTGAAAAACGAGTTTTAATGACTCCAAMCTGAGTGTATGTAAACTTCCGACTTCAACTSTACATACATTGTACATTCATACTTGTATTGTACATACATTCAAAACTGACGGATCGCCACTGCACAGCACCCAACTCTGTTTTCACCCATCCTGAAACCACAAATGGATCTGCCAAAATGCAAGGGTCCACTTTTTCCTAAAACCTCATCCTACGGTCACAGGCTCGTCTTCATCCAGACCCTCAGTGCAAGCATCGTGTTTCGAGAACTTCACCACACCTACCATCTCCGATACCTCGCCCTCATTCACTTTATTTCTCCTCTTGTCTTCGATCCGGCATACGGCTCACTCTGCTTACATTTTCAACCATTCTTCTTTAACAAACCATCTCTCTTTTTTACGCCATTTTTAGGCGACTCAAGCTCACCCTCTTCCTCCCTCTCTCTCAGACCTCCTCTGCCTCTCCCCCCCCAATTCCTCCTCCTTATTCCAAGTATACCTCTCCTTATTATGATAATACTGCACTTCTCCTGACAAACATCTTGTTCTTGTCCTCTCAAGGGACGCGATTTTACTGGCTGTCACAATCTCCGTACAATCAGCACGAACCCCTCGAGATGTAGCGCTCCACTGTGCATCCCACTCGTAAAGCCATTGTGAATATTTTTCATCATTTTCGCCTTAATTACCGGTATTCGTTTAGTGACCCGGCAGGGCTTAACTATGCCGCGTTCATGTACTATTCGGAACTACTTAACTTGGAAATGTCAGACTTGCTAACTGGTTGTAGTTATACACGTGCTGCGTTCAAATCAGCAAGTCGGACATTTCCGAGTTTTCTAGTTGCGACTAGCACGTGAATGCGGCATTATTCTTGCTGACTTCATAACGGTGTTTCTTCCGGGATCACTGTCAYCACTCCGCTACGGAGGTGTTCTTACTGGCAGCTAATTGTTAATCTGTATTTAAACTGACCTAATTTAATACAATTCACGACTGGAGTAGTATTGCACGTCTGAAATATGAAGGGAATGAAACCGCACCTCATTCTGTTGCTGCTCTTCGCGTCTTTGCTTTGTGCAGAGACGGCCAGAAGCCGGAAAGATTCCACCAACCAGAATAGTTTCAGAAGGGCGGCCAACGGATTCTATCAAATGTTAAGCAATATTTTTGGAGAGGACAACATCAGAGGTCTTTACAAGGTTAGTAATGGTTGATCAGCAAACCAAATGTTCCGTCCAATTAAGCCAATGTTATATGACAAGAGGTGTTCAAAGAAATGGTGGTAGTAGCTAACGGGCAGGTAGAGAGCTTGCTAACCAAGGGSGCCTAGACATTAGATGCATAAATGGTTGCCATTTTGAAAATAGTCTACCTAGCAAGATAAGATGGACAAGCCAATAAGTAATATATTTTGAGATATCATTTTTATGTGGCACGACACATTTTCATGACTATTTATAGGTAGAAGAAACTAACGCTTTGAATCCTGACCAGACGATGCAGACACAGACTTCATGCACCTGACCTAGCCTCAGAGAGGAAAGGGGGATACCTAGTCAGTTGTCCAACTGAATGCATCTTCCGCATTTAACCTAACCCCTCTGAATCCAGAGCGGTGAGGGGGGCTGCTTTAATCGACATCCACGTCATCGGGAAACGTGGGTTAACTTCCTTGTTCAGGGGCAGAACGACATATTTTTACCTTGTCAGCTCGGGGATTCGATCCAACAACCTTTCGGTTACTGACCCAACGCTGTGTCTCGGTGGCGGCTTTCGGTTACTGACCCAACGCTGTGTCTCGGTGGCGGCTACTCATTGACCTTGGCAACATTTCAGTGTTCTCTTGGAATTGCTTTTTTTTTGTAAAGCATATTTGAGTTGTCCCTGTTGAAGTTCGAGACTGTCTAACGTTATGCAATTTCACGAGTCTAGCATAGCGTCTCACTCTCCATTGAATACCGGTGGTTGACGTCAATTTATATATATATATATATATATATATATATATATATATATAAAATCACACACACACTCCTCCACTTTTATTTTGGAATCTATAGAAATGCATTTGTTTATGTCTACATTCGTTTTTGCCTCRTGTATTCTATTACAGACACCTTAATACATACTTTAAAATGACATTATGTTAGCTAAACATAAAAATGAACATTTTTGTAAACAATTTCCTTAAAGTGTATATATATTTTGAGATTAGTAATGTTACTGTCCCCACTCCACCAAAAAACAAAACAATTTAATATCATTTTATCCTTGAAACATTTAATTGAAATACTGYAGAATTCATTGGAGTGCCAACTGGTAGCTTGAAAGCCTCTCAATGGCCAATACATAGCATCAGCAATTCAGTGTTTATATACATCATTGGTTGAGACACAACATGCTCTTGAATACAGGGTGGGTGTCATTTCAATCCATAGAAATATAATTAATAGAATGGATCTCTCCATTTAGACCACTGCAGTTTAACTGGTACACCATTTTAAATTGAATATACATTTTAACTTCTAATTACTACTACAAAGATGAATGCCGGTCCACCCACCGTGGAATGTCAACTTAAATGTTCATGTCTTTAATGCTATCTATATTTCAATGGATTTGACTTTATAATTTAAAACACATATGCCCATTTAGGTCAACATTCTCTGATGTGTGGACCAACCATYTTTGTGGTATCATTTGAAAGTTTACATTTTTTATTTATATTCTCATTTTAGTTCGGGCTGTGAAGATACCAGTATCACAATATTTTTTCCATGGCTAAAATGAAACCACAAAGCAAACTCTTTGGTCCTTTATAAACCTGCTGTATGTAAAATGTGTGCTATATCTTGGAATAAATACATGTGAATCTAGATGAAAACATAATGATGTTTGTTTYCAACATTAGGGCTGTTTGCCTAAAGAAGTAAAATGATTTGTGTTTAATTGCCACGACACTAACAAGTATCGAKTAGAGGTCGCCCGAATAATCGGCATGGCCGATTTGATCAGGGACGATTTCAAGTTTTCATAATAATCARCAATTTTGGACGCCGATTACATTGCACTCCATGAGGAGACTGCGTGGCAGGCTGACCACCTGTTACGCGAGTGCAGCAAGGAGACAAGGTAAGTTGCTAGCTAGCATTAAACTTATCTTATAAAAAAACAATCAATCTTAACATAATCACTAGTTAACTACACATGGTTGATGATATTACGAGTTTAACTAGCTTGTCCTGCGTTGCAAATAATCAATGCGGTGCCTTTTAATTTATCGTCGAATCACAGCCTACTTCGCCAAACRGGTGATGATTTAACAAGCGCATTCGTGAAAAAAGCACTGTCGTTGCACCAATGTACCTAACCATGAACATCAATACCTTTCTTAAAATCAATACACAAGTATATATTTTTTAAACCTGCATATTTAGTTAAAAKAAATTAATGTTAGCAGGCAATATTAACTAGGGAAATTGTGTCACTTCTCTTGCGTTCTGAGCAAGCAGAGTCAGGGTATATGCAGCAGTTTGGGCCGCTGGCTCGTTGCSAACTGTGTGAAGACAGTTCTTCCTAACAAAGACCGTAATTATGTAACAGCAATATTTAGACTTATGGATGCCACCCGTTCGATAAAATACGGAACGGTCCTGTATTTCACTGAAAGAATAAACATTTTGTTTTTGAAATGGTAGTTTCCGGATTTGACCATATTAATGACCTAAGGCTCGTATTTCTGTGTTTATTATAATTGAGTCTGATTTGATATTTGATAGAGCAGTCTGACTGAGCGGTGGTAGGCAGCAGCAGGCTCGTAAGCATTCATTCAAAAACAAGTCAAAATGAGGCTCAGTATGTGTGTGGGCCTCCACGTGCCTGTATGACCTCCCTACAACGCCTGGGCATGCTCCTGATGAGGTGGCGGATGGTCTCCTGAGGGATCTCCCAGACCTGGACTAAAGCATCCGCCAACTCCTGGACAGTCTGTGGTGCAACGTGGCGTTGGTGGATGGAGCGAGACATGATGTCCCAGATGTGCTCAATTGGATTCAGGTCTGGGGAACGGGCGGGCCAGTCCATAGCATCAATGCCTTCCTCTTGCAGAACTGCTGACACACTCCAGCCACATGAGGTCTAGCATTGTCTTGCATTAGGAGGAACCCAGGCCAACCGCACCAGCATATGGTCTCACAAGGGGTCTGAGGATCGCATCTCGGTACCTAATGGCAGTCAGGCTACCTTCGGCGAGCACATGGAGGGCTGTGCGGCCCCCCAAAGAAATGCCACCCCACACCATGACTGACCCACCGCCAAACCGGTCATGCTGGAGGATGTTGCAGGCAGCAGAACGTTCTCCACGGCATCTCCAGACTCTGTCACGTCTGTCACGTGCTCAGTGTGAACCTGCTTTCATCTGTGAAGAGCAAAGGGCGCCAGTGCGGAATTTGCCAATCTTGGTGTTCTCTGGCAAATGCCAAACGTCCTGCACGGTGTTGGGCTGTAAGCACAACCCCCACCTGTGGACGTCGGGCCCTCATAGAGTCTGTTTCTGACCGTTTGAGCAGACACATGCACATTTGTGGCCTGCTGGAGGTCATTTTGCAGGGCTCTGGCAGTGCTCCACCTGCTCCTCCTTGCACAAAGGCGGAGTAGCGGTCCTGCTGCTGGGTTGTTGCCCTCCTACACGTCTCCTGATGACCTGGCCTGTCTCCTGGTAGCGCCTCCATGCTCTGGACACTACGCTGACAGACACAGCAAACCTTCTTGCCACAGCTCGCATTGATGTGCCATCCTGGATGAGCTGCACTACCTGAGCCACTTGTGTGGGTTGTAGACTCCGTCTCATGCTACCACTAGAGTGAAAGCACCGCAGCATTCAAAAGTGACCAAAACATCAGCCAGGAAGCATAGGAACTGAGAAGGTCTGTGGTCACCACCTGCAGAATCACTCCTTTTTTTGGGGTGTCTTGCTAATTGCCTATAATTTCCACCTTTTGTCTATTCCATTTGCACAACAGCATGTGACATTTATTGTCAATCAGTGTTGCTTCCTAAGTGGACAGTTTGATTTCACAGAAGTGTGATTGACTTGGAGTTACATTGTGTTGTTTAAGTGTTCCCTTTATTTTTTTGAGCAGTGTATATAGTACGTTGTTTGTTTGCAAACTGATGTGACACATATTAATGCCAAAATAACATGCTAAACGGGCAACCCCCCCTCCCAAAAAAGAAAGAATATATATACAGTTTAAGGCAGAAGTTTACATACACCTTAGCCAAATACATTTAAACTCAGTTTTTCACAATTCCTGACATTTAATCTTAGTAAAAATTCCCTGACTTAGGTCAGTTGGAATCACCACTTTATTTTAAAGTTTGGTCAGGGCGTGAGTTGGGGTGGGTAGCCTATGTTCTTTTTTCTATGTTGTTATATTTCTGTGTTTGGCCTGGTATGGTTCTCAATCAGAGGCAGCTGTCGATCGTTTGTCTCTGATTGAGAATCATACTTAGGTAGCCTGTTTTCCCCATTTTGGTTGTGGGTGTTTATTTTCTGTGTAGTGTCTGTWCACCTTGCAGAACTGTTTCGTTTTCTCCTCGTTGTTATTTTGTGTAGTGTTCAGTTTTCATTTAAATTATGACGAACACTTACCACGCTGCATTTTGGTCCTCTTCTCCTTCACCAGACGAGAATCGTTACAACCATTAGCAAGAGCTAGTCAAAAGTTGGTTTAAGTTAGCTATCTAGCTAGCGCACCAACGTTTGCAACTATTTTAAGGCAGTCTGACAAACCTCCAAAGTTGATTTCCAAACTGTATCAAACCAATATCTGAAGAAGACCTGGGAGATGATGAAGAATGGATACAGATATGTTAGAATGTCCAGTCATGTTCAAATAATCTCACACATAAATTACTGCAGTTTAAGACCACCCATAGAATGTACTATATGCCAGTTAAACTGAATATCATGTAATTCTGCTGCTGGAGGTGTAAAACACAAAAGGGGACATATTGCCTACAGTATGTTATGRTCTTGTGAAGTTCTGGCTGAATTCTGGCAAAGAGTAKGTTCTTTTATCTCAGCATGTCYACAGATTCTCCCTGTTTTTGTTTGCTTGGAAATGTTGATACTGGAGACTGTTATGAAGTTAAAAGAGCTCTACAGTACTATTAGGCTTATGCTATTAAATACAGTGTGTTCGGAAAGTATTCACACCCCTTCACTTTTTTCATGTTTCCATGTACTTTGTTGAAGCACCTTTAGCAGCGATTACAGCCTCGAGTYTTCTTGGGTATGACGCTACAAGCTTGGCACACCTGCATCTRGGGAGTTTCTCCCATTCTTCTCTGCAGATCCTCTCAAGCTCTATCAGTTTGGATGGGGGGCGTGGCTGCACAGCTATTTTCAGGTCTTTCCAGAGATGTTTGATCAGGTTCAAGTCCGGCCTCTGGCTGGGCCACTCAAGGACATTCAGAGACTTGTTTCCGAAGCCACTCCTGCCTTGTCTTGGCTGTGTGCTTAGGGTTATTGTCCTGTTGGAAGGTAAACCATTGCCCCAATCTGAGGTCCTGAGYGCTCTGGAGCAGGTTTTCATCAAGGATCTCTATGTACTTTGCTCCGTTTATCTTTCCCTCAATCCTGACTAGTCTCCCAGTCCCTGCCGCTGAAAAACATCCTCACAGCATGATGCTGCCACCACCGTGCTTCACCGTAGGGATGGTATTGGCCAGGCAATGAGCGGTGACTGGTTTCCTCCAGACGTGACGCTTGGCATTCAGGCCAAGTTCAATGAATCCAAGTTCAATCTTGGATTCATTAGACCAGATAATCTTGTTTCTCATGGTCTGAGAGTCCTTTCCGTGCCTTTTGGCAAACCCCAAGCGGGCTGTCATGTAACTTTTACTGAGGAGTGGCTTCCATCTCGCCACTCTACCATAAAGGCCTGATTGGTGGAGTGCTGCAGAGATGGTTGCCCTTCTGGAAGATTCTCCCATCTTCACAGAGGAACTCTGGAGCTCTGTCAAAGTGACCATCAGGTCCTTGGTCACCTCCCTCACCAAGGCCCTTCTCGACCGATTGCTCAGTTTGGCCAGGATTATTGAATTATCAATCACTTAAACATATTTAATAATGATCTCTTACCTAGTTTGCTGACTGTGGGCCTTTTTTCTTACTTTTTTCTTGTTCTAAATAGAGACTGCTAAATGGGTCATATTAGAAATAATATATTAGTATTACATATATATTACATATATATTATTATTATATATATTATTAGTGTAGAAATGCAGGATATTAGCTTTAGATGCCCCCCCCCCCAAAATTGGAGGACCCACTGTAAAGTTTTGCCCCACCACTGTAAAGTTATGCCCCACCACTGTAAAGTTATGCCCCACCACTGTAAAGTTATGCCCCACCACTGTAAAGTCATGCCCCACCACACTTCTAAAACCAAAGTTTTAGAACCCTGTTGCAGTGGCCATTTTAGCATGTAAATCTTTGTGGGGCAAAACGTTTATGTTTGTTTTAGATGCATGCCAGCAAACCCACTACACAACACTAAACAATACATTAATTGCACTATAACAGTGACAAACGGTGACCACACAGTAGGGCCTACATAAAGCTGTCCCAACAGCAGTCCCAACATCTTACCACTGGTACACCTGGCTGTCAGCGGAGCCTTATCTGGCAGCGAAACAGTTCATTCAGCCTCATTTACTGCCTTTAAAAAAAACAAAGCTAATATGGCTGACTTGCTTAAACAAATGTTATTTCTACTGACAATTGAGATGTACAAACTATGGCATTCGAGGACGATGAGCGGATAAGAGGCAATCTGTAATTTCAATTAAGACATTAATGAGCGAGCTAGGATAGAAGTAGTCAGTCAATATAACAATTTGTTCAGGACTTTTGAAATGTTTAGATTTTTTATTTAACCTTTATTTAACTAGGCAAGTCAGTTAAGAACAAATTCTTATTTACAATGACGGCCTACCCCGGCCAAACCCCGGACGACGATGGGCCAATTGTGCGCCGCCCTATGGGACTCCCAATCACGGCCGGTTGTGATACAGCCTGGAATCGAACCAGGGTCTGTAGTGACACCTGTAGCACTGAGATGCAGTGCCTTAGGCCACTGTGCCACTCGGGAGCCCCTGAAATGTACAGCGACAGAATTCAAAAGATTCTTACAGTATTCTCCCTGTACACCAAGTCAGAACCGTAGGATAAATAAAGGGGGCATTTAAGCAGACAATGAAATCTCTTACAATATTAAATTGTTACATTTCTCTAAAACAGGCTAAAGGCTACATGTGCACCACCAAGCCAGAACTGTAGGCAACATTAGGAGGGGAAACGGGACCAAACTATTATGGTGAGGCACATGGGTTACGTACAGCTTACTGCACAACACAACACTTTGTATTACTTTCTTAGCTACAGTATAAATATCTCCCTGGCATATTATATTATTCATGAAGCAGCATACAATACATTTTTGGACTCACCTTGTTGTGCTATGATCACTTGAACAAGAAGGTGGCGCGGTGGTCCTTCGTGATCAAACTTTGTCATCAAAGTCTGGCATTCTCTGGATTGATGACGCTTCAAGACAACTGGGAACCCAGAATAAAAAGGTAGAATCATGATGATGTCAGTAATCTTCAGGTCAGAGCTCTAGAAAGAGGCTCGAGTTCCTGACTTGCAATTCCGAGTTGGATGACCGTTCAAAACGTATTTTCCCAGTCGAAGCAATTTTTTTTCMGAGTTCCCAGTTGTCTTGAACTCACTGAAATCAGATTTCCTAGTTCTGAGTTTCCAGTTGTTTTGAGCGTGGCAGAAGTCGTGCTGGATTGACACCATAGCCAATGTTGAATGTTTATTATTTTAAGCTTGGAAAAGAGACCCTTAAACCCAGACGTGGGACCAAACACCCACTTCACTGAACACCAATTCCTTCCAAACCACTCATTGTTGAATTTGCGATTTCCAACTTGTTATGTAATGTTTATGTCCAATGGCCGATGAGCACCGATACGTTTTATTTGGTACGGCAACTGCACCGCCCTCAACCTCAACCGCAAGGCTCTCCAGAGGGTGGTGCGGTCTGCACAACCCATCACCGGGGGCAAACTACCTGCCCTCCATGACACCTACAGCACTTGATGTCACAGAAAGCCAAAAAGATCAAGGGCAACCACCCGAGCCACTGCCTTTTCACACCGCTATCTACCAGAAGGCGAGGTCAGTACAGGTGCATCAAAGCTGAGACCGAGAGATTGAAAAACAGCTTCCATCTCAAGGCCATCAGACTGCTAAACAGCAATCACTAACCCAGAGAGGCTGCTGTCTACATTGAGACCCAATCACTGGACACTTTAATAAATGGATCACTAGTCACTTTAAACAATGCCACTTTCAATAATTCCACTTTAATGTTTACATATTTTACATTACTCATATCACATGTATATACCGTATTTTATACCATCTACTGCACCTTGTCTACGCCGCTCGGCGATCGCTCATCCATGTACATATATRTACATATTCTCATTCACCGCTTTAGATTTGTGTGTATTAGGTAGTTGTTGAGGAATTGTTAGATTACTTGTTAGATATTACTGCACTGTTGGAACTAGAAGCACAAGCATTTCGCTACACTCGCATTAACATCTGCTAACCATGTGTATGTGACTAATAAMATTKTATTTTATTTTCAAGCTCTAACCTTAGATTTGGTGGTGACGTAGTGTCCCCACGCAACTAGAGAACATGACCAACCCTTACACTCCGTATTTCCACTGGCTGCCCCACCACCACAGAAAGCACTGAGCTAGGCTGAAACACCTGCATTTTGGAGCTGCCTTACTCAAGAAAGCAAAAACAGAGACCTTCGTTTGTATGCGGCTTTATCAACTAAATTGTTGTATATATATTTTTTTACATTCTTTGCAAACTGATATGTGACACGTATTAAWGCCAAAATAACATGCAAAACAGGCATGTTTTTGTTTTTATAGCTAGCTAGAAGGCTGCTCTGATTGGTCGCCACTGCCCTGTTGGCACAAGTTGGAGGGAGTTGGAATTTAACTAACAAATGAGTTTACGAAAAGGTACGCTTAATCCATTATAAACCGATCTATATAATTTATTATACAAGAGACAAAATTYAAAAAATCTACAGCACAACGACAGASTCATGTCTTCAGTACACTGGAAATGAATATGAATACGACCTTTAGATCGCGAAAACGTCTATCAAACATGTCAGATTTCAATACTGGTCGATGTCATAACGCGGGAGGTTGTCTTCTCTCGAATGAGACATCGGTCATATTTTTGCGATATTCCTACCTCTAGAAGTGTGTAATTTAACAGAGGGTCTAACACATATATTTGTGCATTGCATAGTGCCGTCGCGAATGTCAGACTCCACTCTTAGAGCCACATCGACCTGCAAATTGAACGTGATGAGATTGTAGACTCCTAAAAAGCTAGCCAACCAGCCCATAGAGAGAACATTGCATTATGGGTTTTGTTGTCGTCTTCAGCTGCAATATATTTCAGCAACGATTTTCACATGTTGCTACCAACCTTACTATAACGACAAAAATAAACAATTGTTCACAAAAAATATTGTTCTCACATATTAGTGTTATGTAACACTGTAAAGTATAGGAATGAGTGGATTTTTCCTTTAATGTTTAGACAATTATTGTTCATATCATGAATAAATACAGGTTATTGATACTTCTCTACTATTCGAAATTCCGTTACCCGGAAGTGCTTTTTATGTGTTACTGAGGAGACGCTGATCCAATCTGGATTCATCAGTCTTCAAAACGGTATCGCCAGTATTTATAACTTCTTCCACCTTCAATCCATTTCACCCTCAAAATGTCTAAACGACAGCTGCTTAATGTGCTTCTCAAAGAAAAATTAACCTCAGTTCCGTTGGAGATATCCGTGGCAGTCCAAAAAACGATGGCAGAGTACCTAGAAGAAATCTCCCGTTTGAAACGGGCGAATGCACGTCTAAGAAAATTGCTGGATTTGGTTTTTAAACCAGAGATAAAGTTGCATAGATTAGCAGGTTTGTGTCTATTTGTCATTCATTATACATTGAAGCCTAATTGTCGTCATTTACATTTTAGATATATATCTTAAATGACCGCGTTATTCGCGTTATTCATGAATTTCATGAAGCAAAACATTTTGAAGCAAAACAGTGTGGTACTGGATACCGGAAGTAAAGCAGAAATGGAAGTCACTGWCCCTATTTTTAGTGGAAGTCACTAGACCTATTTCTTGTCTCTTTTCAGTGTTTACGGTTTAATCAAACTTCATCCTTTCTCGTTCCCTCCAGTCCTCCAGCAGCTCAGTCTCACCGAAGAGGAGATTAACCCAGAGCAGCAGGMATGGAGCCCTGGTCTGGGTCCAGTGGAGTCTGATGCAGAAGAGTCTATATGGGACTCTTTCAACATCATAACTGAAGAGAACCAAACAGAATCTGATGGCGAGAGCTACGGTGAGTCCGAATCAACCAGTGATTATGAGCCCCCCTCTGAAGTAAATGCAGACAGTGACAACAGTGGAAGTCATAAAGGAAAAATGGATGGAGTGGAGAAGAGAATATCACTGTCAGGGTTAAAGCCTCTTAAATCAAAGCGAGGAAGAGGACGGCCAAGAAAAGAAACCAGTGAGTTGCCTGATCTGATATGTGACGTGTGCGGGAAATGCTTGGCGAATGAACGTAGTCTGAAAAGGCATCGGCAAAGCCGGCACAATAAAGACAGACCCTACATGTGCGACACATGTGGACACTGTTTTGCCATGAACTGCTCCCTGAGGAGGCACATGAAGATTCACATGGAGGAGAGACAACATGGCTGCAACGAATGTGGCAAGCGTTTTTTTCACAAGAAAAGCCTGAAAAATCACATGGATACTCATAAAGGGCTAGTTTTCAAATGTGATTTTTGTGGAAAATGTGTGAYGACAAAAGCAAGTCTGAAACTACATCGGCGAATTCACACTGGGGAGAAATCGCATCCGTGCAAAGAATGTGACAAAGCCTTCTACCGTGAGTCAGACTTGATAAAGCACACGAGAACTCACACTGGGGAGAAACCATTTCGGTGCAAAGAATGTGGCAGATGCTTCGTTGAGAAGGGAACCCTGACAAAGCATATGATGACTCACACAGAGGAGAAACCCCATCGCTGCAACAAATGTGGCAGATGCTTCGGTCTGAAGGGAAACCTGACCGTGCATATGAGGACTCACACAGGGGAGGGAGTTCAATGTCATCTGTGTGGAACTCACTTGAAATTAGCATCAAGTCTGAAAAGACATCTACAAACTCACAGAAGGAATATTCACAATAACGCACACTCCCCTGGTTCCCACTCGAAGCGTACATCCTCTTCAAGACCCTGGTGCTTGCCTACGGAGCAGCAAGGGGAACTGCCCCTCCCTACCTTCAGGCTCTGCTCAAACCCCACACCCCAATCCGAGCACTCCATTCTGCCACCTCTGGTCTCTTGGCCCCCCCATCCCTATGAGGGGCTGGCTCCCGCTCATACCAGTCAAAGCTCTTCTCTTCCCTGGCACCCAAATGGTGGAACAAGCTACCCCCAAATGAAAATGACTGAAAACCAGGAGCCCCCTCACTAAGTATCTTAATTAATCTTGATTCCCACAGCCCCCCCCTCAAAAAATAAAAACAATAACAAACAAACATTTGCACGTGTCTTTTCTAGCACTGACCTTGCTGACTACTTTGAGGTCAAATGTACTTTACTAAGACTGATATGTGGTTGTCTCACCGAGCTGTCTTAAAGCTTTAATCAGTAGTCAAATCAATAACAAAGCGTCACCCTACCACTGTTTTGGTAAACAACTGAGGGAAGGGCCTGGAGAAATGTAACCAGTCAGATTCATAGATCGAGCTATGGATGCAAGTTTTAACCATGTTTTGAGTTTAACCATGTTTTGAGTCTATGCAGTGTTCATGTTTAAGTTGTTTACAAACATTTGAGTAAAACAAGCTTATATTTTGGGTTCTGAAGTGGTACGACAGTTGAACTAAGCTAATTTTTTATAATTTTTAATTTAACCTTTAGAACTAGGCAAGTCAGTTAAGAAAAATTATTATTTTACAATGACGGCCAAACCCTCTATTAACCCGGACGATGCTGGGCCAATTGTGCGCCACCCTATGGGACTCCCGATCACGTCCGGTTGTGATACAGGCCGGGATCGAACCAGGGTCTGTACTGACGCCTCTAGCACTGAGATGCAGTGCCTTAGACCGCTGTGATGCCTCTAGCACTGAGATGCAGTGCCTTAGACCGCTGCGCCACTCGGGAGCCTTATAATGAGGCATTTATAGTTATATTCTTCAAGAATCAATGGGTATTTCTAAATAATTTATAAATCCAAAAATGGATGTAGCAACTAAGGACTTTAGCTTTAAGTCGAATGCATTAACTGTAAGTCACTCTGGATAAGACCGTCTGCTAATGTTAATGTCTGAGAACACGTAACAATGCCCTTTGTGTAAAATGTGTTTGTTCGAAGAAGAGACAACTATCAAGAGGACATACCCATCAGGTCGGTCACTGCTCTTGGTTAAAAGAACAGCCTGCAATCTTGGAATCTGTTCAATGGTAATTTGAATTAATACAGCCTACCCATTGATTTCTGACAAATATATAACTTTAATGCACAACTGAAACTCAGAATATAATATTATATTACTGTGTTGTTTACTAACAACAATAATGTAAACAAACAATATCTTCAAAATGTTAAACTATCATGTGGATGTTAGGGCTGTCAGTCTTTGTATCTAGAGTGCTGTCTATGAAATGTAAGAGGGTTACATTTCCCTATCCCCATTTTCGTTGGAAAAATAATTGGTGGGGGCAATTATAGCCTTGCAGACCTTTGGCATTCTAGTTGTCAATTTGTTGAGGTAATCTGAAGAGATTTCACCCCATGCTTCCTGAAGCACCTCCCACAAGTTGGATTGGCTTGATGGGCACTTCTTACGTACCATATGGTCAAGCTGCTCCAACAACAGCTCAATCGGGTTGAGATCCGGTGACTGTGCTGGCCACTCCATTATAGATAGAATACCAGCTGACTGCTTCTTCCTTAAATAGTTAATGCCTAGTTTGGAGCTGTGCTTTGGATCATTGTCCTGTTGTAGGAGGACATTGGCTCCAATTAAGCACCGTCCACAGGGTATGGCATGGCGTTGCAAAATGGAGTGATAGCCTTCCTTCTTCAAGATCCCTTTTACCCTACACAAATCTCCCACTTTACCAGCACCAAAGCACCCCAGACCATCACATTGCCTCCACCATGTTTGACAGTTGGCATCAAGCACTCCTCCAGCATCTTTTCATTTTTTCTGCATCTCACGAATGTTCTTTGTGATCCAAACACCTCAAACTTAGATTCGTCTGCCCATAACACTTTTTTCCAATCTTYCTCTGTTCAGTGTCTGTGTTCTTTTGCCCATCTTAATCTTTTATTTTTATTGGCCAGTATGAGATATGGCTTTTTCTTTGCAACTCTGCCTAGAAGTCCAGCTACCTTTTGCCTCTTCACTGTTGACGTTGAGACTGGTGTTTTGCGGGTACAATTTAATGAAGCTGCCAGTTGAGGACTGGCAGCTTTTCTCAAAGCGTTTCTCAAACTAGATTCTAATGTACTTGTACTCTTGCTCAGTTGTGCACCAAGGCCTCCTACTCCTCTTTCTATTCTGGTTAGAGGCAGTTTGCGCTGTTCTGTGAAGGGAGTAGTACACAGCGTTGTACAAGATCTTCAGTTTCTTGGCAATTTCTCGCATGGAATAGCCTTCATTTCTCAGAACAAGAATAGACTTGACGAGTTTCAGAAGAAAGGTCTTTGTTTCTGGCCATTTTGAGCCTATAATGGAACCATTAAATGCTGATGCTCCAGATACTCAACTAGTCTAAAGAAGGCCMGTTTTATTGCTTCTCTAATCAGAATAACAGTTTTTAGCTGTGCTAACATAATTGCAAAAGGGTTTTCCAATGATCAATTAGCCTTTTAAAATGATAAACTTGGATTAGCTAACACAACGTGACATTGGAACACAGGAGTGATGGTTGCTGAAAATGGGCCTCTGTACGCCTATGTAGATATTCCATTAAAAATCACCCGTTTCCAGCTACAATAGGCATTTACAACATTAACAATGTCTACGCTGTATTTCTGATCAATTTGTTATTTTAATGGACAAAAAAATTAGATTTTCTTTCAAAAACAAGGACATTTCTAAGTGACCCCAAACTTTTGAACGGTAGTGTATATTCATAAACATGCTGAACATTGCAAAGCTTTTTTATTTGAAAGAATCTAGTGGGTAAAAGGGATGTTACACTTGCAAGTCAAAGTTTGTCAGACATTTTGAAAAAAAAATGGTGTGTGTACTCCTGTCATCTATTGGACTGTACATTATGTCACAGTAAAAGGGGGTTCAATCTACTTTGAAGCACCTCTAGTATCCGCATCCAGAGTTCACACACCCAGGGTCGTCATCGCTATTATTGTGGCCCTTTATCTGTGGACAGTCAGCTTATATTTAGGTTTTGCATTTTGAACATACATACATATTACACTGTGCATTGTTTCAGTAAAAAGGGGGTTCGTTCCACTCAAATAAATCGCATAATATATTTTAGTAATATTTTTTTAAATAATTTGTTTGATAACTAGTTTAAAATATCAATAATTTAAAAAAAATATAGATATATTCTATGAGGTTGGCATCCAATACATGTTGCATTACCCCCACCTACTAGACTGGAATATAACTCCCTTATACTTTGCTTGAACCAAAATGTATAAATAGACAAATACCCTAGCATCTAACACTACACTCACTAAATAAAAAATCTAAAACACCACCYTACCCCACTATTTAAATCTATTTAGTCCTACTTCAGGCCAAGAACCTGAAAGGATGGAACACCACCACTTAACACACCCAGTAACTATTATTCCGACGTCAAGTCTCACACACACATACCTCTGCATCTGCCACTACAACCTCAGTTTTCTGCCACTTACGTTCCATCCTTGCAGTACAGTTGATAATCAAATGCTAAAAATTATTCTATCTTACTGAAACATATATCACTTGTTGGTTTATCCAAATGTACTGGTACAGATCTACTACTCACACCACTCCTCTCAGGATCACTCCCCTTGACCCATCTTCCTCTACTTTCTTCACTGCCTCAGCATATGACAACTTCTGCACTACTCTAACACCGGAAACCTCAACCTGACTCTTTTACATATGACATTTTTGATTCCCAGCCACATGGGCACCCCTACAATTAACACATACCACTACTTACCCCAGTGCTACACATTCCTTTGTCTCATACCTTTCTGCACACTTCTCACACCTAGGAACCTCCCTCCTACACACTGCTGCCACATGCTCATAAGCTTGACACCTGTAACAGCTAGGGATGCACGATATATTGGTGAGCATATCAGAATCGACCGATTTTAGCTAAAAATGCCAACATCGGCATCAGCCCAATGTCTAGTTTAACGCCGATGTGTAAAGCTGATGWCAAAGCTGACGTGCATATATAACGTAGGTAAATGGCGTAATGCCACGGCAAATACAGCGCTACACAAAACAAAAGCAGAAAAATACTAAGCGCACACTTCTAACTAAACAAGTTCAAGTCCAGCAGTCATTTGAAAGAGTAAGAACATTTCAGTGAGATAACTCAAAAGGTGAAATCCATTAACACCAAGATAATGGAATTCATTGCCCTTGACAATGAACCATTCTCTGTCGTGGATGATGTTGGCTTTCGCCGACTGTTTGAGCACCTCGAGCCCTGGCACACAATACCAAGTAGGCGCTATTTTTCAGATGTTGCCCTACCGGAGTTACACAGTACTGTTGAAACGTACATCTTTGAGCTACTTGCTATGGGCGTCACTGCTATTAGCTTCACGACTGACATTTGGACCAGCGATGTCAGCCCCATGAGCATGCTGAGTCTGACAGCACAGTGGGTTGACAAGGATTTSGTACTGAGGAAAGCCGTATTGCATGCTCAAGAATGTGCTGGTTGTCATACCGCTGCAGCCATTTCAATGGCATTTGAGAACATGTTTGAAATTTGGAAAGATGAACACACTAGCTAGCTCCATTCGAACAACTGACTCGAGAAATAAGCTCATCAACTGCATCTGCAGCAGACGTGATACCCTCTGTCATGGCATTGAAACTCCTGCTCAACAAAACTGCTGACACAGACCGTGGGGTTAAAACTTGCAAAAGTACTTGAGGCTGTGAACAAGCGATTCGGTGGCATTCTCTCTGAGCCTCTACTGTGTCGCCACCATGCTCGATGCTAGGTACAAGGACCGCTACTTCGATGCAGACAAGAAAACAGGGTTTACGTAAAATGTTAGACACAGTTGGACAACATGGAAATGGACACAGTGACAGTGCGCACAGAGGAAGAGAGGCCACGAACAGATAGAGCTGAAACTTCACTGCTTGACATGCATGATGAAATTCTGGTTGAGACTGAACAAATGAACAATGAAACAGCAGAGGAAGTAGGTGAAAGAAATGGGTTTTGATKATGTTTTACYGGTAATGGGGACATACGTAAATGCCAACAAAATTTCCTTGAGAGCAAAACAATTCACATCTCTTGCCCCAATTCGTTTAACGCGGAGCCTCTGCTCCTTCTGACCAGCAGAAACACAAACAATTATAACAGGACCACTTCTGGTTCCCTTCCGATTCCACAGCACCAGTGGTGAATTTAGCATGTAAATCTTGGTGGTGCAAAAGAAGCGTGGGATGCATGCCAGCAAAGCCACTACACAACACAACACTAAACAATACATTAATTGCACTATAACGGTGCAAAACTGTGCCCACAAACTGTTAGGGCCTACATAAAGCTGTCCCAACAGCAGAGTCCCAACATCTTACCGCTGCTACACCTGGCTATCAGCAGAGCCTTGTCTGGCAGCGAAACAGTTCATTCAGCCTCATTTACTGCCTTTAAAAAAACATAGCTGATTTGACTGACTTGCTTAAACAAATGTGGTTTCTAATGACAATTGAGATGTACAAACTATGGCATAAGGGGACGACAAGCGGATAAGAGGCAATCCGTAATTTCGATTAAGAAATGAATGAGCGAGCTAGGACGGACGTAGACATAGCTATTTGTTTAGCACTTTTGAAATATACAGCGACAGAATTCAGAACATGGGTCGTTCTTACAGTGTTCTAACCCTGTACACCAAGTCAGAACAGTAGGACAAATAAAGGKGGCATATAAGCAGACAATGAAAGCTCTTACAATATTTGATGATTACATTTCTCTAAAACAGGCTATAGTCTACATGTGCACCACCAAGTCAGAACAGCAGGTGAAATTAAGAGGGGTAAATAGACAAAATTATTAGGGTGAGGCACATGGGCTACTAACAGCTTACTACACACCCCTTAGTATTACTTTCTTAGCTACAGTATACATTTCTCCCTGGCAAATTACATAATTTATGCAGCAGCATACAATACATTTTTGATGTTACCTTGTCGTGCTCACTTGAACAGGAAGGTGGCGAGGCGGTTCTTCGTGGGCAAATTTTGTCACTAAAGTCTGGCATTCTCTGGATTTAAGGTGCTTTCAAAACAACTGGGAACTCTGAGAAAAAGGTTGAATCGTGATGACGTCATTGCTTTTCAGGTCGTAGCTCTAGAAAGAGGCCGGATTTACAATTYCGAGTTGGATGACCGTTCAAAATGTATTTTCCCAGTCGGAGCTCGTTTATTCCAGACTTCCCAGTTGTCTTGAACTAACTGATGTCAAGTTTTCGCAGTTCCGAATTAAGTTGTTTTGAGCGCGGCACAAATCATGCTTCATTGACAGCATGGCCAATGTTGAATTTTTATCATTTTAAACTTGGAAAAGAGCTCCTTAATCCCAGATATGGGACCACACAGCCACTCCACTGAATAGCAGGCTAGTGATGGCTTTGCAATGCTTGCAGTTAGCCACTGTCACTGATTCCTTCCAAACCACTCATTGTTGAATTTGCAATTTCCAACTTGTTGTGTAATGTTTATGTCCAATGGCCGATGAGCACTGATACATTTTATCTATAATTTCTCTTCATTATTTCTCTTCATATGACAAGGATTAAAAATAATTTGCCMGTAGATTGTCCACTTGATTCATGATGACTGACTGCTAGCTAAGATTTTGAAAGTATGATGTTGACATGATCAGTCCAATCAAAGCTACTGTACATATAATGTGATTTGACATCATTTTATCTGTGGCCAATGACCTTGAGCCTTCTTGGATGGGCACTTCTAATGTAACTCTACGGCAGCACCCAAGGGGCTAGAATTTTATAGCTCTTTATAGCTCGACCTCTTGCACCCTCTACAACCACTGTGATTATTATTATTTGACCCTGCTGGTCATCTATGAACATTTGAACATCTTGGCCATGTACTGTTATAATCTCCACCCGGCACAGCAAGAAGGGGAATGGCCACCCCTCAGAGCCTGGTTCCTCTCTCGGTTTCTTTCTAGGTTCCTGTCTTTCTAGGGAGTTTTTCCTAGCCACCGTGTTTCTATGTCTGCATTGCTTGCTGTTTGGGGTTTTAGGCTGGGTTTCTGTATAGCACTTTGTGACGTCGGCTGATGTAAAAAGGGCTTTATAAATACATTTGATTGATAGACTTGGCGGTGACGTAGTGTCCCCATGAGTGACAGAACACTGAGCCAATCTCTGTGCAACGCTCCATATTTTCTGCTGGCTTGCCCCACCACCACAGAAAGCACTGAGTGAGGCTGAAAATCCTTCATTTTGGAGCTGCCTTACTTCAGAAAACAGAAAAGTGACCATGTTTTTATATGCAGCTTTATTAACTCAATGATATATATATATATATACAACTGCTCAAAAAAATAAAGGGAACACTAAAATAACACATCCTAGATCTGAATGAATGAAATATTCTTATTAAATACTTTTTTTCTTTACATAGTTGAATGTGCTGACAACAAAATAACACAAAAATGATCAATGTAAATCAAATTTATCAACCCATGGAGGTCTGGATTTGGAGTCACACTCAAAATTAAAGTGGAAAACCACACTACAGGCTGATCCAACGTTGATGTAATGTCCTTAATAAAAATAACTGATATTCGCACACAGGGTCGCAACTTTCACTGGGTGCGGGCGGGACATATGACCCTCACATTCTGAATTGTATTTTTGTCCCCTCAATTTTATAATTGCACTGTGATACAAAACGCTATGTGCTTTAGGACCATGTGGACGCCTCAGAGCAGTTGGGTAGGCTGTTTTCCAGTGTCAGCTGGTGGATTAAGGACTCAACTACACGGACACCACAGAGCATGCAGACAGGCTGTGTGAAGGCAAAGCTTCTGAAAGGCTGGAGTTTAGGACCAGCACAGCAGAGGTTAACAGAGGCAGCTGCTGTCTGTGTTGCGCATTTACTCTGAGTTGTAAAAGCAAGCAGGCAGAAACTGGCTACTCTTTTAGTTGACTGATCTAGCTGGCAGGTAACTGCGTTTGACAGAAGAAGAAAAAAATACTCACAGTGCTGAGCTAGTAGTGTAACTGACATGTTACGTTAGTTAATGTTTCATCCTCTCTAACTGAAGTGAATTAACTAGTAGCAGCTAGTTAGCTAGCTAGTAGCTACCACACCCAGTTCAGCTCTAGCTAGCTATCTGTCAGGTAGTAGTATAAAAACAGATTTTGTGTTATGAAAATGTTTTTGCCTTTGTTTTGTCCCATTTCAACAGAAGTACATTTGATGATGTACCACTGTACCATTGTCACGTTCTGACCTTAGTTCCTTTTTTATGTCTTTGTGTTAGTGCACTTCACAAAATAGATGGCATCACGAGGATGGAAAATGATGTGAATATATTGAAGCAACATCTCAAGTCATCAGTCAGGAAGTTAAAGCTTGGTCGCCAATGGGTCTTCCAAATGGACAATGACCCCAAGCATACTTCCAAAGTTGTGACAAAATGGCTTAAGGGCAACAAAGTCAAGGTATTGGAGTGGCCATCACAACGCCCTGACCGCAATCCCATAGAAAATTTGTGGGCAGAACTGAAAAAGCGTGTGCGAGCAAGGAGGCCTACAAACCCGACTCAGTTACACCAGCTCTGTCAGGAGGAATGGGACAAAATTCACCCAACTTATTGTGGGACGCTTGTGGAAGGCTACCTGAAACGTTTGACCCCAAGTTAAACAATTTATAGGCAATGCTACCAAATACTAATTGAATGTATGTAAACTTCTGACCCACTGGGAATGTGATGAAAGAAATAAAAGCTGAAATAAATCATTCTAAACTTCGACTTCAACTGTACATACACACACACACACATTCAACTGTACATTCATACATACATACATACATACATACATGTAACAGTATAGCTTCCGTCCTTCTCCTCACCTCGAACCAGGGACCCTCTGCACACATCAACAACTGACACCCACGAAGCATCGTTACCCATCGCTCCACAAAAGCCACTGCCCTTGCAGGGCAAGGGGAACAACTACTTCAAGGTCTCAGAGCGAGTGACATCACCGATTGAAACGCTATTAGCGTGAACCCCGTTAACTAGCTAGCCATTTCACATCGGTTACATACACACATACATGTGTATTTACATACATACACAGACACACACAGTATTATTACTTTAAGTTTACACTGAATGTTTTTTTTTTTTACTGTTTGGACATAGCCGGCCACAAAAAAACACTTAGGCGACCCGCTCAATACTTTTCTATGCAGAAGAAACGCTGATTATGGCGGCATAGGCCTGCCCCACTGTAAAAACACTTAATTTATTCCAGAGGAGCAATTAGTTTGAGTAGGTCTGCAACAACCACGACACCATACCACACCCATCCACTCACATCGTCATCAAATCCTACTAAACCACCAGACATTACTGGCATCTAAAAAGGCATCAAAACAATTCTGTCCATAAAAAGGACATGTCCAGCTCACCACACCTATTGTTTTCTGAGTACATAATGCTATTGGTGAAAATGTGATATTCCTGTTTTTTTKGYAAAATTCCAGRAACTTTCCCCAAAATCCCCAGTTTTTCCAGAAATTCTGTTTGGAGGATTCCGGATATGTGCTCATTCCCATCTGATGGCGTGAATCTTACCCTCCTCTAGGAAAAACAACATAGAGGGAGTGTTGCAAGCCCCCCCGTGTGCAGAGAGAGACCAACCTGGAAGTATCTGTTGAGAACTCCATTCGCTGACATCTTGGCCGTCTCTGGAGCGCACTTTGACCGACAGAGAGGTACACTCCAGGGGTACTGGAGAGGTCCAGTTCCATTGGTGCTTCCCTGTGCTCTGGTCTTCTGTTACACCCACTGTCTCCTACCAAAAACAAATAGTCGAATTGTTAAGACGTTGGTTTCCTGAGCGGGAGACCAGGGTTCAGATCCCACCMGTGACAATAGCACGTGCTCCAGTCAAGAGACAYGACTGAAGAGCAAGACACTACAAGTGAACATGTAGCCTACCGACGCTAAGAAAGCGTAAGGATCTGTTACAATATACTTTTTAAATTTAAAACACAGTCTTGATCAAACATAATACTTCACTTACATTCAACACAATCTCCATGAGTTCAGTGCGTAGAATCTCCAAGTCAAAGGTAGAGGCGTGGCTGTCCTCCCATGTGACCGACAGCTTTTGTGTTTCCTTGTCTGCATCCAGCCTCACTTGCTGTGGAGGWGCGAGTCCTGCAGACCCATCGAACAGTTTGAAAACCCAAATACAGAACGCTTCAGTTAGTGACTCTATCAAGTCCTGAGCATCAATATTATCTGATAATAAAACGTTATGATGCTTTATTACTTGTTATGTGCATGTAACCTTTCTAAAGTCGTATTAGAAGGCTTATATAATATGCTATAAACACTAATTCCATCTCACTGGATAGACTTACCACTGGCCTGGCTCTCTGTGACCCTCAGGCCCAGGAGCAGAATGCAGAAGAACAGACTTGGCATGGTGGTTAGTTAGATCCTTCCAGGTGATACAGTCTGTGGTTCACTGCAACGGCAGTTGAGACATGGCAACGGGAGACAACAGCACTTCCCTGTCGACACACACAATAAGATAATATTAGACTAAATTAAAATATGAATAAAAGAGCCTTAGTCTCTCCATCACGTAATTTATCATGTGATTTACCTGAAACCCCAAAATTACAATGCCAGTTACAGACACCCTATAATGACGTGGCACAAGTCGGCGTGGTTGTTCCGACTTGAATTCAGCAGAGCCACTTCAATTTCGAGAAAGAGTAGCAACAAATACTAGACTACTACGTACAAGAGAAAGTCATGTTTTCTTTAAAGTCTACAAAAAAAATGCTGTGACCGGCATAAATATACAACTAGCAGGTGCACTAGTAAAAAAATGTCACGGACAAATTGTTCCCATTTCCCCTACAGTAGATTTGCCTGCAGTAGCCTAGCTCTGGCACAAGGTCTTAGTGCACATCCCTTTACAAAGAGAGCAGAGGGAACTCGTAAGCGCTTGCTATAGCCTAATAATTAACAAGATACAAGCTGTTATGACTAGCCTAGCCCTACATGGAGCCACAACATTTTGGATGACTTGACTTGCCTCTGCTTAAAATGTCATTAAATTGCTAGATTTGTTTTGAGAAACGTAGGACTGTAAATACATGCATGTGAATAAGTTGAAGTGAGCTTTTAGTAGACAGTGATAGGCCTATGAAGATCAAATTCTTCATTATTCCATTACACATGAACATAGCCAGATGTGTTTACTGCAGTGGTACATATGTAGGATCTTAACATGATCAGACTTGTGTTGCTGMGAATGTTCCTACACAACAGGAAATGCAAACTTGTAGTGTATTCGAGGGTTAAAACAACTTTAAAAACGCTTMTAAAGTTTGCAATTTCAACTTTAAAATGTCAAGACTTGATTTGCCCTAAGGATTGTTCCATGTCACATCAGCAATCTCATATTGTTCTGAAATCGTTTCTGTAGTTAGAAACAGAAAAGATTAGTATTCCTGCAACATGTTGTAATCTCTGAGAAAGCAATCAATTATGCTAATTGTTGCACCCAAAATTGGCCATTTTAATTTATAGGATTCATGTAATATTCAATAAATAGAGTACCTAATATCTGACACGGGGAAAACAAAAATGGTCAAAAGCCAATGAGTATATAGTATCAGTTCTCTATGTCTGACATGTAGTATGGTTTCTTCATACTATTATTCGGTTCTAAATAAACAGAGAAAAAACCTCACGGACGMTTAATCATGCTCAAACCATGTTCATTYACCCACTGGGTCATACAGCTGCATAAGACAAAGACCAAATTCACACAAGCACTGATATTTAACAATTTCTCCTATGCTGAGCCCCTCCTTACACATCTGAACAGCCAATACACCTCTGTTGCTATCYAGAAGATTAGTGATACATGTTCTTCCTCACTTCATCTAACCTGACCTCTGCCCAAATGCCTCACTCCTCCCCAACTCACAGCTGTGGTGACTTGTACCAGACTGTTTTCTCTCCTCCCARAGGATCCCTGATGGGTAACAATAACATATCCTGACATAATGTAAACATTATACATTCCCCTTTCTCCCTCAGTGACATGAATAACTATATTTCATGATTTCAAAAGTTAAGAAAACAGAACCCATCACTATGTAATGTATTCTCAGGGAATGTTATGTTTTTGTCCTCTCCCCTTTTTAGGGAAATTAGTCATTTAATAGGGGGCAGTATCCTGAATTYCCGCCTGACTGACGTGCCCAAAGTAAACTGCGTGTTACTCAGGCCCAGAAGCCTCACACCAACATCTAGTTGTCAGAACCTGGTATTATCAGGATGTTGAATGGGACATACAGTGTCTTCAAAGTGTGTGCCTGAGCACCACTCTCCATATTTTCAAGCATAGAGGTGTTCCCACCACTATTCTTGAAAATAGGGAGAATGGTACTCAGTAATGTGTCGTATTAGATTTGCCCCAAACATAACACTTTGTATTCAGGACATAAAGTTAATTGCTTTGTCACATTTTTTTGTWGTATTACTTTAGTGCCTTGTTGCAAACAGGATGCATGTTTTGGGATATTTTTTATTCTGTACARGTTTCCTTCTTTTCACTCCCAATTAGGTTAGTATTGTGGAGTAACTACAATGTTGTTGATCCATCCTCAGTTCTCCTATCACAGCCATTAAACTATGTACCGTAATTTCCGGACTATAAGCCGCTACTTTTTTCCCACGCTATGAACCTCGCGGTTTATACAATGACGCGGCTAATTTATGTTTTTTTATTTTTTTCCACAAGATTCATGCCGCCAAAAAACTGAGCACCGTGTGACGTAAATCGAGCGCGCTCAAACTTCCCATCATTCTGATTACGGTAGTCATTTTGTCACCCTCATCATGGCAAAGACACGGAGAAATGCATATGATGCAGCTTTCAAGTTGAAGGCGACGGATCTGGCTGTTGGAAAAGGAAATAGAGCTGCTGCACGGGAGCTTGGCCTTAATGAGTCGATGATAAGACGTTGGAACTGTGCAGATCCGACTGAAAGCCAAAACAATCGCCACCGCAATGAAGTTTGACTTTCTTGGTAGGCTACTGTTTACTGCTATTTATTTTNCCTTCTTTTCACTCCCAATTAGGTTAGTATTGTGGAGTAACTACAATGTTGTTGATCCATCCTCAGTTCTCCTATCACAGCCATTAAACTATGTAACTGTTTTAAAGTCACCATTGGCCTCATGGTGAAATCCCTGAGCGGTTTCTTTCCTCTCCGGCAACGGAGTTAGGAAGGACGCCTGTATCTTTGTAGTGACTGGGTGTATTGATACACCATCCAAAGTGTAATTAATAACTTCCCCATGCTCAAAGTAATAACCAATGTCTGCTTTAAAAAAAAAATATACCCATCTACCAATAGGTGCACTTCCCTTTATGGTTGAATCTGTGTTTGAAATTCATTGCTCAACTGAGGGGCCTTACAATTATCTGTATGTATGTGTGGGGTACTGAGATGAGGTAGTCATTCAAAAAAATCACATTAAAGACTATTATTGGACACAGAGAGTCCATGCAACTTATTATGTGACTTGTTAAACACATTTTTACTCCTGAATTTAYKTAGCCTTGTCGTAACAAAGGGATTGAATAGGGATCAAGACCTTTCAGCCTTTYGTTTTTAATKAATTTGTAGAAATTTCTAAAAACATAATTCCACTTAGACATTATGGGGTATTTTGTTTAGGCCAGTGACATCACAATCTAAATGTAATACATATTAAATTCAAGGTGTAACACAACAAAATGTATCAGAAGTAAAGGGGTATGAATACTTTCTGAAAGCATTGTAAACCCAACAGTTTCAATTACTAATTGGCGTGGTGTGTCCGTGGGTGGCTTTTGACCCGTTTTTTGGATTCCTCATGTCTAACTCATTGTTATAAAAAGGTTTGGTCCAAATCGGATGTTAGGTACTTTATTTATTGAATATTATATGAATCCTATAAATTTAAAAAGGCCAATTTGGGTGCAATCAATTAGCTTAATTTCTCAGAGATCAAATTATATTTCCACAAATAATGCTGCAGGAATGCTAAATCTTATCTGTTTCTAAGAAGAGAAACAATTTCAGAACAATCTCAGATGGYGGGTGTCAGAATCATCGTTCTTGTACTTTYTGAGGTGGAATGACCCCAAATAAATAAAACAAATGTATCAACCCCTCCAAAAYAAATGGCCATTAATTATAATCCACATATTAATTCACATTTCTTGTTGCTCCAGGATTATTTTCATGCTGTAGCAAACTGGCTCAAATTAAGATCYGACAGCTGTTAAATGTAGCCTGGTCCCAGATCTGTTGGTCCCATCATGTCAATTCACTGTCATACCAAACATACAAGGAGTTGACATGATAGCAGAAACAGTTCTGGGAGCAGGCTATAAAATGCCCTTAGGTGCGACGCATCTATGTGCTCGAGACAGAGATTTKGGGTTAAATCAAATTAGATGTAACATTGTGTTGTGATGTTGTCATGACTCCACTCCAGTTGGTCCAGTTCCCTGGGACAAGCTTGAGCAGGCCTATCATCCTGCATTACAAAGATAACACAACCGTAACTTAAAGGAGTGTCCATCTCTACCAAACCCATTAAAGGAACATTGTAGGCAGTTAACTGGGTTTGCTATTATTAGAAAATAAGACTCTACAGGTGAGGAAAAGTAGAGCCCAGCCCTAAAGCAGATCTCCCTTCAGAACAATGAAAAAGACATGGGGCAGCAGGTAGCCTAGTGGTTAGAGYGTTGGACTAGTAACCRAAAGGTTKCAAAATCAAATCCCCGAGCTGATAAGGTAAAAATCTGTTGTTCTGCCCCTGAACAAGGCAGTTAACATTGACAATAAGAATCTGTTCTTAACTGACTTGCCTAGTTAAATAAAAGGTAAAAAAAGACAGTTTTGCATTGCATGGTTTGGCTCCACACACCCCCCCAGATGTGGATAATAAAGTGACCCTTCACATCCAAACAACCTCAGAATTCTGTGGAAAATGACACGCTGAAGACAGAAGTGATAAAACACACAAGTGCAAAGTCCCATTAGGAGAAGGAAGTACAAATGCAGAGTAGAGGAACCAACGTTGGCTGCTATGTCTACTCCTCTTACAGCATCAAATGCCTAGAGACCACAAACACCACAACTGATTGCTTTTGATGAGAACCATGTTCAGTAATGCACTTCTGTGGAACCATGGAACCAAGGATGTGAAACAGTATGCTTCTGTCCTTGGCAGTCTTAGGAACATGACCAACTAATTAGAGTTCCCTTCCTTCCTTCCTTCCTTCCTTCCAGTGAAAGATGAGCACTGTCTTTCTATCTGCTCTCTTTCTGGGGAAAATACAACTCACTACAATGAGAGACAGACAGAATAATAAGGCTAGCACGTATCCTAAATGAAAAGGGGTATAACTTCAAAAGCTTGCAGCAGCACCTCACTTGAACACAGCACCAATTCTTCCACTTGTGTAAATAATCAGCTGAGTGAGAAAAGGAACATGGTCATTGCATTTTTAAATACACAAGTCGAACAATTCACACCGCATCCTTTTTATGCATTTTAAGTCATGTTGAGTCAGAGCTGGGATGCTAGAGGAAAACCTTACGGTCACAGTTGAAGCTCTGTTCTGAAAGTACTCCATCTTGAAAACAGTGCTAAAATGCTAAATTGGCCATTGAACAAGATACCAAAAKATTGTTTTTGAGTAAAGTGATCCGTTCCTCCCATTCTAGATCCACTTAATAATATTATCTAGCCTACATGCACTASCTTGTTAGTTGACACTATTCAGTGATAAATAACTATTGTAAATCAACACATTGAGGTAGCTAGCATGTGTTCAAGTACAGAGAGGTAGTAACGGGCCATTCCATTTAGCAATCCAAAACACCAGTGAGTACTGTTAACAATGTATTTCGTAACTTAGTTTAGTTAAAATAAATGTAATTTCTGGAGATTTATAAAATGTAAATAATGKTTGAATATTAGGTATTAAGGACATTAATGCAATTGTAGGGGGGGGGGGCGGCTACCTAGCCATCTAACGTTACCTGCCTATATAAAATAGCTAAATCTGTTTTTGATACCTGGTTTACTAAACTAACGTTAGTTAACGTTAACTATGTTCATATTCAAATAGCTAACCATAAATTAATAGAAGTAAATGGTTATCAAACTCATGATAGCCAGTAAGGTTAGTWATGATTATAATAACACATTGTATTTCAAAACATGCCATGGCCTTTACTTTAGCTAACGTTAACGTTTTATAATTTGGCTAATTTTACATAAGTAGCTGACGTTAGGCCTTGATGCTACCTACACACCAATGATTCTGTACAAAATGTATCTAGACCAATACCATAATAATAACAACCTCACTATAACGTTAGCTAACTAGTTTAGAGTTTAACCAAATTCTACTAGGCTACTTGCCAGCAAGCTATATTTGGCTTTCTAGCTAACTCCGTTACACGCAGACATGATGTTGTTTCATGTTATGGAGAGCGCGTCAGTTAACCCAATAATAAAAATATCCGAAATTACCTTACGCCGACCTGGGATCACGTAGTAGATCGTATTTTATAACAATTCACCTTTTAATTATCAACAACCGGTGGATATAAGATATAAAACAAATCTAAAGAGARTTGAAATGTGAGTTTCAACAAGCTAGCTGTCTGGTCAAGCTTCGCCGTGAGTATAGAGAATTCMGAATTCCAGAATGTCGGATTTACTGGAAAAGGCGTACGATACACGTCCGATTCCATTTCGGTAACSAGCCTCCCTTCCCTACTGCTTTATTCCTTGGCTGTTTGCAAACCTGAAGTTACTTGAAAGGTAAGATCAAAATKGTGATTGATACATACATTATCATGATAGGCCATCGAATTAATGTGATATATTAAGAGCTTTCAAGTCCAGTGCATCAAAGGGATTGAAGAATAAGAGACTAGAGACTGAAATGGAACTGGGCCTGAAAACGTCAAATTGGCGACAACTGGACAGCATTTCCGGTCTCCGCCTATATTGAATAATTTTATTGACCATCCACTTTGTTGACTGACGTTAGATCATTTTCCTTTGCCGTAGTATTTCACAGTGGCCAATAAATATATTTGCAAATAAGTACAAATATATATTTATATGTTTGAAAGAATTCAGAGAGCTTTATGTAAGGTAGTGTAAAAAGAAACACAGCTCCCTCTCAAGAACCCCTGCTGTGCCATGCAGGTCAAGGAAAGCACGAGTCGCACGGGATTGGTTATTACTGGGGGATATAGRTTACGAGCACAAATCAACACATCTGTAATTTAAATTTCGTCCTTATCTGTAATTCGGTCATTTTTTACATAGCAGGAGAGAAATAATTGCAGCCGGAAAAAACAACAGTTTATCGACTAACTCCACCGAGGTCCTCTGATAATACTAGTCCCGTGCAAATCGACATTCATGTGTTTTGAGAGAAATGTCTGAGCTTTACATTTCTCTCAAGTGTTTCTCGCGGTTTCAGCAAGAAAACAGTAACTGATTCGATCATTTGATGCTTAAAACGAAGTGCTGCGCATAGCCAATATATGAAAAGCCTATGTATCAACTTTCAGGGAATGCTTATAGGCTGTCTCTTATACACATCTAGATGTGTATAAGAGACAGCTGAAAAACCTACTGTTTTTTTGGGGCCAAAATCAAAGGTCCTCTGATAATACTAGTCCCGTGCAAATCGACATCCATGTGTTTTGAGAGAAATGTCTGAGTTTGACTAAGGCTGTCTCTTATACACATCTAGATGTGTATAAGAGACAGATCTTCACGTGTAACGGATGTGAAATGGCTAGCTAGTTAGCGGGTACGCGCTAATAGCGTTTCAATCAGTTACGTCACTTGCTCTGAAACCTAGAAGTAGTGTTTCCCCTTGCTCTGCAAGGGCCGCGGCTTTTGTGGAGCGATGGGTAACGACGCTTCGTGGGTGACCGTTGTTGATGTGTGCAGAAGGTCTCTGGTTCGCGCCCTTGTCGGGGCGAGGGGACGGGTTTAAAGTTATACTGTTACATTGATGCTGTTGACCCGGATCACTGGTTGCTGCGGAAAAGGAGGAGGGAGGTTGAAAGGGGGGTGAGTGTAACGGATGTGAAATGGCTAGCTAGTTAGCGGGTACGCGCTACTAGCGTTTCAATCAGTTACGTCACTTGCTCTGAAACCTAGAAGTAGTGTTGCACCTTGCTCTGCAAGGGCCGCGGCTTTTGTGGAGCGATGGGTAACGACGCTTCGTGGGTGACCGTTGTTGATGTGTGCAGAAGGTCTCTGGTTCGCGCCCTTGTCGGGGCGAGGGGATGGTACTAAAGTTAAACTGCTACACTAGTCCTGCGCGAATAGGGTTTTCACTGCTTTATCAGACCACATTTCATAGATCATTTTCGTTAAGTGAATACAGTGCAAGTGATTTTTTGCATTTTTCAGACCTTCCGCTTCGTTTACACAGGCAGTCCAATGCCATGTTTACTTGCTATCGGAAACTCGGAACCTCCGAGTAAAAATGAACATAAGTTATTTGCTTAGAGCTTCATACTGGTTGATTCTGATACTTTCCAAGTGGTAAACTCGGGATCATCTTTATAAAACGAGATAGCAAGTCGAAATGTCAGAGTTTCMTAGTTCCCGACTAGCATTTGAACGCGGCACAATTCTGTTTATTTGCTACTAATTGGTCTTTTGACTATAATTGGGCAAAATATCAGAATTACGCTTCCTGTGTACACAAACTAACCGCCTCACTTGCTTGTCAGAGCTTTCTATTTCCTAGTTGTGATGTCGGAAATACAACTTTTTTTCATTTGTTGGGSTCCCGAGTGGTGCAGTGGTCTWAGGCTCTGCATCTCAGTGCAAGAGGCATCACTGCAGTCCTTGGTTCAAATCCAGACTGCATCACATCCGGTCGTGATTGGGAGTTGCATAGGGCGGAGCACAATTGTCCCAGCGTCATCCGGGTTTGGCCAGGGTAAGCCGTCATGGTAAATAAGAATTTGTTCTTAACTGACTTGCCTAGTTAAATGTTATTTTTGGGCAGAACAATTGTTCAACCAATAAGATTTTAGCTAGCTTGATAAGCTAACATTTTTTTAATTTAATAACAAAAAAACAAAAAATACCTTTATTTAAACTAGGCAAGTCAGTTGAGAAATCATGTGACTAAACTGAATAAAATGAAGAAGAAACTACAGTACACTATGAAACAAAGATAAATGGCATAAAGAATGATAGTAAAAAGCTTTGGAGCACCTTAAATTAAATTGTGAAAAAAGGCAAACTCAGCTCCATCTTTCATTGAATCAGATGGCTCATTCATCACAAAACCGACTRATATTGCCAACTACTTTAATGATTTTTTATTGCCAAGATTAGCACATTTAGGCATGACATGCCAGCAAATAATGCTGACACTACACATCCAAGTAAATCTGACCAAATTATGAAAGACAAGCATTGTACATTTGAATTCTGTAAAGTGAGTATGGAAGAGGTGAAAAARGTATTGTTGTATATCAACAATGACAAGCCACCGGGGTCTGACAACTTGGATGGAAAGTTACTGAGGATAATATCGGATGATATTGACACTCCTATTTGCCATATTTTCAAATTAAGCCTACTAGAAAGTGTGTGGCCCCAGGCCTGGAGGGAAGCTAAAGTKATTCCGCTACCAAAGAATAGTAAAGCCCTCTTTACTGGCTCAAATAGCCGACCAACCAGCCTGTTACCAACCCTAACATTTTATTTKACCAGATACAATGCTATTTTACAGTAAACAAAAAAAGCTTACAATGTATTCTATAATTTCTACCGTTCTGTGAGCCAGCTATGATTTTCCCTGTTGCCTTGGCAGCAGCTAATGGGGATCTCTAATAAATAAATACAAATATAAATGTGGTACAAATATTGCACTACAGGAAAATATATTGATTGTGGGTCTATAAATCCAAGGTTCAGTCTACTCATTAGAGTCCATAGTATCCAGTTTTGAACAAATATTTAGGTCCCTCAAACTCAACTCTGCATCTCGAAGACAGTTCCACTGCATTTTTTCATTGTTCCCCTCTAATTTAGACCTGGGACACCAGGTGAGTGCAATAAATTACCGGTTAGAACAGAAAATCAGCATGCTCTGGACCTCGTACGGTAAGAGTTGAATACCCCCTGATCTAGATCATAGACCCAGGTACACAAAAAAAAACATGGGACAGGACTCTTATTCTGAAGGATTCCAAAAATCTGTGACTCGGAAGTCTCTAATTATTTTGATGGCTTTGCAGCAATAGTGCCAATCTGACCTCCATTATGCCAGCAAGACCGAGCAAGAATAGAGCTCGCCAGTTTGTAGACCTAAAACCTGGAAATGAGTTACCTATGGTTCGTTCAGCCATTCCTATGTGGARAATTCATGGGGAACGAATAGGGTTTTGGGATAAATGCCAAAAATAAGGTCTGAAGTTAACACAGGCTTAGGAGATCTGATACATTCTACTCAGGAGCACCTCTAACTTCCAAATCCATGGATAGAGTATAACATTTAAAGCAATGTGTATTTCATCTTCACAATGTGCTTATAATATTTACAAAAAGATAAAACTACCTGTTGTGATATCACGAYAACAATGACATTGACAATTAAGCTTCCACCCATTCTGAAGCTGCAGTGACAGCATATATTCCATGAATGAATTGTAGGCATACTGTATCCCATATGAACATATGGTAGAGCACATTGAGAAATGGTTGGAGCTTAAGTAAATGAATGTAAAGAACATMATATTCAACAGACCCTATTGATCTAGCACTAGAATCTATATATGGTGTTATATCATGGGGAACTGTGGTCTAAATACCCAGCAACCCTTTCTACTCCACCCATTCCATTGGTCCCAATGGAACACCACTGTATTGTAGGCCTTTAAAATGTCATATTGGTTTATAGAGAAAAACATATATTCTATGTGCTGATGTAACAGTGGGGTTAGAATTACTCAGTAGGGTCTGTAGAATCTATATATCTAATCACATTTGATTTGTCACATGCGCCAAATACAATAGGTGTAGGACCTTACCGTGAAACGCTTACTTACAAGCCCTTAACCAACAATGCAGTTCAAGAAATAGAGTTAAGAATGTGGGTCAATATGCGGGGTCAATAGAGTCAATATGTGGGGGTACAGGTTCGTCGAGGTAATTTGTACATGTAGGTAGGGGTAAAATGACTAGGCATAGATAATAAACAGCGAGTAGCAGCAGTTTAAAAACAAAAAAACGTCTGTGTGTGTGTGGGGCGGGGGTCAATGTAAATAGTCCGGTGGCCATTTGATTAATTGTTCAGCAGTCTTATAGCTTGGGGGTAGAAGTACACTTCCTCATCCACCCACTCCATTCACTGCAATGCAATACACCGTAGGCCTATGAATTACATATTGGCTTGCTCACACGCTCTATATAGGTCATGTATATTATAATTATGTATTCATACTATGATTCTCCCATTCCATGGAATGTTCACCGTCCTCATATGACGACATGTCTGCTAAAATGTTTTATCTGGTTCTTCAATGATTGACAAAACAGACAAGGTTGACTTTGATTCTATACAAGTAAAGACCAACAAAATCCAACTCCTTACATGGAATGTGCACGGGCTCCATGATGGCAAAAAAGAAAAAGAGCACAAGTTTCTTGAACACTTCAAGAGATTGTCAGCAGATGTGGCTTTCCTGCAAAAATTMMATTTCAAAAAAGGAGAAATTGAATATTTAAAGAGGAGCTGGGTTGGTGAGGCCTATGCTGCCACCTACTGTAACCGGCAGCGGTGTAGGCGTCCTGATGAATAAGAATACACTTTCCCTTAATATCGCAGCACACAGACCAAGAAGGACATTTTCCAATGTTGAATTGTAACTTACATGGTAAAAAATACACATTGATAATACCAATTACCCCACCAATGACGTTCTGGGCCATAACAGACAAAAGGAAAGCTTTATAGCCTCCCAGACYTGGAATTGTATCGACTCGCCACCCAAGGCTTTTACTTGAGACATATTGTTTAATGYMCTAAAGAGGAACAATGGGTAATTATTGAAGATGTACATGCTCACCCCCAAAAATCTTTTCACATGTTTATTTGAAAGGATAAAGCTAAGAACATAGTTAAGAACACTATAACAATATGGAATAAAATGAAACGGATTCTACAAGAACCAATATCACTCCCTAAAACACAACCCTATGGAACAATCCTTTGAATGCACTTCAGAATGCACCAATAAATTCGCCCACATGGAAAACTAAAGGCATAGAAACCGTAAATGAATTGTTAATAGGAAATAGATTAATTTTGACAGAATGACAGAATTAAAAAGCAATTTYTGACAAACCAATGCAGGTATTTTCAAATACATGCAACTAAAAATGTTCATATCACAATTTAAAATATTAAAAATATTGATTAAAAATATTTTGGACACCAGAGCAATCTTGAGGGAATCCTATTTGAGTCATAAAAGGAAATTCATATGATTGTTAAGATACACAAAACCTTGCCTATCCAACTGACAATCTCTTAGAAAAAATATAAACTATTGGAACCAAGACTTCAATGCCATGACAAATAATACTCCTGCCTGTCGAGCTTTTATCTTTCACACACACACACACACACACACACACACAACACACAACACACACACACCACACACACACACACACACACACACACACACACACACACACACACAACACACACACACACACACACAAAACATACTTAGGTTGAAGTCATGAAAACTAACAAACTGGGTTTTGCAAGTCGGTTAGGACATCTACTTGGTGCATGACAAGTAATTTCAACAATTGTTTACAGACAGATTATTTACTTCTAATCACTGTATCACAATTCCAGTGGGTCAGAAGTTTACATACACTAAGTTGACTGTGCAATTAAACAGCGTGGAAAATTCCAGAAAATGATGTCATGGCTTTAGAAGCTTCTGATAGGTAATTGACATATTTGAGTCATTTGGAGGTTTACCTGTGGATGTATTTCAAGGCTACCTTCAAACTCAGTGCCCTTTGCTTGACATCATGGGAAAATCAAAAGAATACAGCCAAGACTCAGAAAAAAAAAATGGAACCTCCACAAGTCTGTTCATCCTTGGGAGAAATTTCCAAATCCTGAAGTACACGTTCATCTGTATAAACACCATGGGACCACACAGCCATCATTCTGTCTCCTAGAGATAAACATACTTTGGTGCGAAAAGTGCAAATCAATCCAAGAAAGCAGGCAAAGGACCTGTGAAGATGCTGGAGGAAACAGGTACAAAGTATCTATATCCACAGTGAAATGAGTCAATATCGACATAACCTGAAAGCCGCTCAGCAAGGAAGAAGCCACTGCTCCAAAAACCGCCAAAAAAAGAGACTACGGTTGCAACTGCACATGGGACAAAAATCATATTTTTTGGGAGAAATGTCCTCCGGTCTGATGAAACAAAAAATAGAACTGTTTGGCCATAATGACCATCGTTATTTGGAGAAAAAAGGGGATGCTTGCAAGCCGAGAACACCATCCCAACCGTGAAGCACAGGGGTGGCAGCATCATTTGTGGGGTGCTTTGCTTTGCAGGAGGACTGAACATACTGTGAGGCCTAAAAACAGCTGTGAGAACTGTGAGAGAATGTTGACAGAACATACTGTAGGGCTCCAGTGAGATGGACACTGTGGCGCCTCCGTCCTCCCCTGCTGCGGTGTAGGCCTTGACAGTGAACTTGTAGGAACCTAGGACCAGGTTCCTGACTGTGTGGTTGGTAAGCTGTGGATCTGTGATGTTGGCTGTCAATCAGAGAGAGGAAACATAGATGTTGTCCATGGTTACCACTGGTGAGTTCCTCAGGTTGAGAGGCTTAAACACAGCCCACTGATATGTCCTTGTTGAGGGCTATATGTATGTATGTATGTATGTATGTATGTATGTATGTATGTATGTATGTATGTATGTATGTATGTATGTATGTATGCATGTATGTATGTATGTATGTCACAGGAGGTTGGTGGCACCTTAATTGGGGAGGACTGGCTCGTGGTAATGACTAGAGAGGAATGGTATCAAATACATCAAACACATGGTTTGATGCCATTCCATTTGCTCCATTCCAGCCATTATTATGAGCCGTCCTCCCCTCAACAGCCTCCACTGATGTATGTACAGTATATGTATGTATAGAGCTGGGACGATAAACCTAAAATTACCGACAACGACATTGAAATCGTCTTAACAAAGCATTTTGCTTACGCCGATAATATCCGATGATTTTGCTACACAACGTTGCTCTAAATTGTTCTAGAACCATGATCTGATCAACAGTAGTAATAGCTTATGCATTATGTTGATTCCTGCTATGACACCATCTTCCTGTCCCCGTTTGGCTGTCAGCTACTCACTCACTCCCTCTCCTCACTGTGCGCACAGAGGACTGACAGATGCATTCTGAGAAGCACAATCACATGACCGTTGCTTAGAATGCTATTGCGGCAACAATAAAACGTTTTCAAAGCAACTACTGTTATTCTAGTTAGAGGAGAGTCACAGCTTTCTGTGAGTATATCATATATTTCTCACCTCTTAATATCGAGTTCACGCACAACTTTACAACCGGAGTAGGCTGTAGTTAGTATGGTTTTGATGCGCCCGCGGAGCCGAGTCGGGCGGAGCGCGCAATTTGCAGTGAATTGGTCTCCAACAAATAGCCTAGGCCTAGCGCTGGAAAGTTCTGTAGGACATTAGTCTACATTTACTGATAGCCATGTAGGCCGATTGCTAACTCCAAATATGATATTGTTGCTAGATTGATTAATCAATCTAGCTAAGTGTTCTGAGTTCCCCCTTCCTCAGGTGGTGTATAATATAGCTTATAGTCCAATGTGCACAAAGATGTTGGCAAATTCTCTGATGAGCCAAAAATAAAATCGGATCATTCTGGATCCTACGGTATGTTGACAGGTTGCATATCAAAATATCCATCACGCATTTCCTGGATATGCTAGATGAAATAGCTTTTTTATTTATCATCATAGGCTACCATCTCAGTTGTCTTACTTGGCACTGAAAAAAAAAATGAGAGCCCTGATGCTAATGTAAAGTAGGTCTAACTCCATTAAAACCTTAATTGTTTTGTTGTTATCGAGCAAAATAGTTAAATTTAAATTCGCCCAGCTCTAGCATCCCCCCCTCAAAAATGTATTGTCATTTATCGCAGATTCATCATTATCGCTAAAAATGTGACAATTTATCACRATATCGATTTTGTCCATATGGCCCAGCTCTATAATACACAGTGTGAGGCAGAGTTTTTCTGATTACAGCCTTGGGACCTAGCTAGCTCAGACCAGTGTTCTGTCAATGATTGAATGACAAACTGAATGACAAAAATTCCTAAAGTGTACTACAGTAGGAGAGCTGATCTAGGATCAGTTTAGCCTTTTATATTTATTTGATTTCTATCGTAATGAATAACATTAGACGGGGGGGGGGGTCTGATCCTAGATCAGCACTCCTACTCTGAGACGTTTATAAATCCAGGCCCAGGGGCTATTTCGAAGAATTACCCAGTAGGGTAAAGTCTGAAGGGTTACCCGGCAGGGTTAGGGGTGAAGGGATACCCGGCAGGGTTAGGGGTGAAGGGTTACCCGGCAGGGTTAGGGGTGAAGGGTTACCCAGTAGTGTGAGGTGGGATGCGTTGGTCAGGTAGACGGTATATCCCAGGATGAAGCCTCTCTGATGCTCCAGTGGAATCTGATCCCAGGTCAGCTGGACGTCAGAGCCCTCCTGGTTGGGTGACAGCCTGGAGACGGTCCGAGACGGAACTGCAAAGGAGGGGAGAGGGAGGGTCAGATGTGACAAGGAGATATTTAAAGGGATAGTTCACTCAAAACACATTTGARTATTTTGTTCATTAGTCCACTGTTGATASTGTCCCATAAAATTGTACACGTAAGCCGTCAGGTTTGCTACTGTAGATAGAGCACTTTTAGTACACAGAAGGAAAGTGTGGAAATAGAAAATGCATCATATGACGCAAAACGCTTCATCAGCACACTTTTTGATTTATCTTAAACTGTTGAGACCATATGTTGTTTTTRTTTGATTWATTCAGGGGAACCCATTGAGACCAGGGAGTCATTTACAATGCTACCCTGAGGACAACAATACCACAAACTCTAAATTATCCATAAAAAATGACATACAGAATCAATACTAYAACTTCAAACACCACAAATACAATTAATTATATTCAATCCAAACAGTTGCAATTCTCTTTAAATCCACTCAACATGGAAGTCCTAAACTGCCCCAGAGAGACCAGAGTTTYCCAAAAATGAGCGGCACTAAAACTGAAGGAGGATTTACCAACAGTGGGAWGAAAAAGTATATGAACCCTTTAGAATTACCTGGATTTCTGCATAAATTGATCATMAAATTTTAGGAACTTAATCTAAGTCACAACAATAGACAAACAGTCTGCTTAAACTAATAACATTTATAATTGTTCATGTCTTTATTGAACACACCTTGTAAATATTCACAATGCAGGGTGGAAAAAGTATCTGAACCCTTGGATTTAAATAACAGGTTGACCCTCCTTTGGCAGCAATAACCTCAACKAAATGTTTTCTGTAGTTGTGGATCAGACCTGCACAACGGTCAGGAGGAATTTTGGACCATTCCTCTTTACAAAACTGTTTCARTGCCACAATATTCTTGGAATGTCTGGTGTGAACCGCTTTCTTGAGGTCATACCACAGCATCTCAATCGGGTTGAGGTCAGGACTCTGACTGGGTCACTCCAGAAGGAGTATTTTCTTCTGTTCAAGCCATTCTGTTGTTGATTTACTTCTGTGTTTTGGGTCATTGTCCTGTTTCATCACCCAACTTCTGTTGAGCTTCAATTGGCCGACAGATAGCCTTACATTCTCCTGCAAAATGTCTTGATAAAATTGGGAATTCATTTTTCCGTCGATGATAGCAAGCTGTCCAGGCCCTGAGGCAGCCCCAACCATGATGCTCCCTCCACCATACGCTACAGTTGGGATGAGGTTTTGATGTTGGTGTGCTGTACACTTTTTTTCTCCACACACAGTGTTGTGTGTTCCTTCTAAACAACTCCACTTTAGTTTCATCTGTCCGCAGAATATTTTGCCAGTAGAGCTGTGGAACGTCCAGGTGTACTTTTGCGAACTTCAGACGTGCAGCAATGTTATTTTTGGACAGCAGCGGCTTCTTCCATGGTGTCCTCCCATGACCACAATTATTGTTTAGTGTTTTACGTATCGTAGACTCGTCAACAGAGATGTTAGCATATTCCAGAGATTTCTGTAAATCTTTAGCTGACACTAGGATTCTTCTTAACCTCATTGAGCATTCTGYGCTGTGCTCTTGCCGTAATCTTTGCAGGACGGCCACTCCTAGGGAGAGTAGCAACAGGGCTGAAATTTCTCCATTTATAGACAATTTSTCATACCGTGGACTRACTTTTAGAGTCAACAATTCTTAATCTKAGGTCTTCTGAGATCTCTTTTGTTCGAGGCATGGTTCACATCAGGCAATGCTTCTCGTGAATAACAAACTCCAATTTTGTGAGTGTTTATAGGGAAGGCAGCKCTAACCAAAATCTCCAATCTCGTCTCATTGATTTGACTCCAGGTTAGCTGACTCCTGACTCCAATTAGCTTTTGGAGAAGTCATTAGCCTAGSGGTTCACATACTTTTCCCAAACTACACTGTGAATGTTTAAATTATGTATTCAATATAGAAAAATACAATAATTTATTAGTTTAAGCACACTGTGTCTGTCTATTGTTGTGACTTAGATGAAGATCAGGTCAAATTTATGTAGAAATCCAGGTAATTCCAAAGGGTTCACATACTTTTTCTTGCCACTSTAGATCGATACTTACTAGTGGAACCTTGAGAGTTAACCAACCCTGTGAACGTGTTTGGTATCTCATGTTATTATATTTTAACAGTGAAGTGAGGTAGCTTGGAAACTTCTGTTGTAGAGCTTTGTAAACAAAAATGGAGTAATGGAATGCTCTACGGACATTAATGACGACCAGTCAATCTTTTGATACAGGATGCAGTGATGCATATTAAAAACTGTCTCCTGTGATAAAGCGAAGGGCACTATAATAGACGGCATCCAAAGGTTTAAGAGTAGTGGCTTCTGCATTCCAATAAATAGTGTCACCATATAGTCAAGAACTGGCAGGAAAGTTGACTGTACAATCTGCTTCCTGCTGTTTAGGGAGAGGCACGATCTATTTCTATAAAAGAAGMCTACTTTAAATCTCAGCTTCTTAACTAGCTCATCMGTATGTTTTTTAAACGTCTAATTATTGTCATTCCAAAAACCCAAATATTTATAGGCTGGAACATGCTCGATGAAAGAACCATCCAATGCATAAATGTGTAAGCCATCAAAAATATTGCTACAAGAAAACATAWCWWWWWGTTTTYCCCGCATTAAGTAACAATTTTAAATCAACAAGGGACAATATCTGATTGCAGCTCCAACATAGTCAGCCGTAGGGACAATAGAGTACATAAGYGTCATCTGCATACTGAGGAATGTTACAGGTCTTTGCAAATAGCCCAATATTATTTATATAAATAGTAAAGAGGTCAGGACCCAAAATCGACACCTGCGGGACACCTTTAGTAATATCGAGGTAACTTGACACCATCAGAAAGCACACATGGTCTCCTGTCTGACAGGAGACAACCATTGAAGTTCAGACAACCATTGAATGAGTAGGGGATGGTTGACAGTATCTAAGGCCTTGGATAGGTATATAAATATGGCAGCACAGTGATTCCTATGATCTAAGCAATTTAATATATAATTAAACTTTTTAGGGATAGGGGGCAGTATTTGGAAATTTGGATGACTGAGGTACCCAAGTAAAGTAGTAAAGTGCCTGTTACTCAGGCCCAAAAGCTAGGATATGTATAGTAGTATTGGATAGAAAACACTCTAAAAGTTTCTAAAACTGTTAAAATAATGTCTGTGAATATAACAGAACTGATTTGGCAGGTGAAACCCCGAGGACAATCCAATCAGGATTTTTTTTTTTGGAGGTCATTCGTCATTCGACTTGCCAATGCTTTTCTATGGGGAAGCCAAATTATTAGGACCCAGATTGCAGTTCCACTAGATGTCGACAGTCTTTAGAAATTGTTCGATGTTTTTTAATTTCTTTAATTAAGAAGTATTCGTATAAGTGTCACTCAGAAGGACTCTAGTATTTTGGTGCACGTGAATGACTACGCGTTCCTCGTTGTTTTTCTCCGGTATTGGAAACAGTTTATTCCGTCTTAAATTTTATCGATTATTTACATATTAGGGTACCTGAGGTTGGATTAGAAACGTTGTTTGAAATGTTTGGACCAAGTTTACAGGTTACTTTTTACATTCCTTTGTAGGCATGTTGGGCGAGTTGGAACAGGTGTATTTCTGAATCAAACGCGCCAAATAAACKGACATTTTTGGGATATAAAGAAGGACTTTATCGAACAAAACGACCATTCATTGTGTAACTGGGACATTTGGGATTGCAAAAAGATGAAGATCTTCAAAGGTAAGCGATTTATTTTATCGCTATTTCTGACTTTCATGATGCATCTGCTTGGTTGGAAAATGATTGTGACACTCTCCGGTGAAGGCGCGCACTTGGTTATTTATCTCCGGTATTGAATATACTATTTTCCGTCTTAAATTTGATTGTTTATTTACATATTAGGGTACCTGAGGATTGATTAGGAACGTTGTTTGACTTGTTTGGATAAGTTTATTGGTAACGTTTGGGATTCATTTTGTATGCATTTTGAACGAGTGGAAACCGGTGGATTATTGAATGAAGCGCGCCAAATAATCTTACTCTTTTGGGATATAAAAGAAGGACTTTATCGAACAAAATGACCATTTGTTATGTAACAGGGACCCTTGTGATTGCAACCAGATGAAGATCTTCAAAGGTAAGGGATTTATTTTATCGCTATTTCTGACTTTCGCAATGCATCTGCTTGGTTGGAAAATGTTTTTAATACTTTTGTATGCGGGGCGCTGTCCTCAGATAATCGCATGGTGTGCTTTCGCCGTAAAGCCTTTTTGAAATCTGACAACGCGGCTGAGTTAACAAGAAGTTGATCATTTAAATGATGTATGACACTTGTATTTTCATGAAAGTTTAATATTACGATTTCTGTCATTTGAATTTGGCGCTCTGCAATTTCACCGGATGTTGTCGAGGTGGGTCGCTTGAGACACGCCTAGCCCAAAGAGGTTTTAAGACAAGCGTAGTGTATTAACGAACAAAATACTCAAATGTGTTTTTTTGAGTAAAATATCCCAGAAAAGACRAATACAATATGCTCAATTGCAGTCCTTCAATTGTCAGCCAACYTACCCAGTTCCTGCATGTACCCATGCCACCTCTCTAGCAACACAGTGGACTCCGATGAACAGGCATACAAAGAGAACGTGTATCTCACTCCTGCAAAAAAGTTACCTGCGAAGGAGAAAAAAGCATTTATTGAGACACACTCCGTGATACACTGGCTTTCTGACAAATGCAGATGGGCCAGTCACACACTAAATCGATTATGTAAACTTGGGAAAAAAAAGTTCTCATCCCAGACTTACCGGATTGAACCATGGTGTTGGTGTTGTCCGCTGCCACCCTGGTCCACTCCACATTGCAGTCCTGTGTGCAGCTAGTGTTGTACCAGTCCACCACGTAGCCAYAGCTAGCGTTAGCATGGGCCACCCAGGACAGGGGAAACCCACTGCCATTGAATGCGACCTTGGAGATGGTGGTGTCCTCTGCATCTAAAAGATAGTCGGAGCTCAGTCTCAGTCCAAGAGCCCTATTTTTCCCAACATGCATCACTTTTAAAGTTACATGTGTAAAGGAGAGAGTGCCATGGCAAGTATTCATAAAGCGGCTCAGAGCAGGAGTGCCCTATCATTGATGATTTCAAAAGCCAAACTGATTGTAGATCCGGAGTCCTATTCTGAGATGCTGAATTCGGACCCCTTTCCCCCCCATTCTTACCTGGCAAGTGTCTGGGGATGACGACCCTTATCCCCCCATTCTTACCTGGCAAGTGTCTGGGGATGACAACGTTCGCTGGGGGGGAGACTCCTGCAGGATTCTGAGCGGTGACCGTGACCGTGACTTTACTCCCGCGGTCAGTCACGTTGATGGGGAGACTATACACGCTCTGGTGGAGGGTGAGAGTCTGTTGGCTGTTCTCCTCGGGGCTCCACAGGATCACCTCATAACCGCTGATCTGGCCGTGGCTCTCGCTCTTTGTTAGAGGCTTGAGGAGAAATGGATAGCCGGTGAGGAGTACATTTAGGAACAGTTTGGCAGACACAAATTAAGGCTCGTGCTGGACAAAAAAAAAGATGCTTAATGGAGTATTTCTATTGAAAGTGCTTTTAAATCCAGGACTAGTCTGGAAAAGGCCCTTAGTATTGTAGCTACTTTCTCACATGACCACTCAGACACACATAATATTATGATAAGCAGCTAGGTAGTACTCACTTTCCACAAAACACGGCCTAGGTTGTCGCTGTCCATCCACAGCCATATGTCAGGAGCAACAGGGCCTGGCACAGGCACAGGAGAAAAAAATCCTTAATGGTGGGAATGGGAATCCTTAATGGTGAAACTGCCACGGCCGTTGGTGACATTACAACAAAGAAGTTACTGCAAACAATGAACACTGTTTTCCCCCCTGACACGTGTGACAGAACAGCAGCATATGTACTGCAACATGTTTTACCATGATGCACCATGCTCCCCAGCTCTGCTTCCTCAACAAAACAAAAACAACGGTAGTGGAGCCGCTAGTGGCGCCGTTTCCCCTACTGCAGAATTCCATCTTTTAAAATAGTGTTTAGTTCTGTATTTCAGTGTTTTCCTTATTGTCTAATGAAAGCAGTATGTGTGGAAACAGCAATGCCATGTAACCAAACATATCAATGCGTCATGACCAGGGCAAAGGCAGCTCCTAGTCAATGGAATGTCAAGTCTCATTTCAGAGTTAAATGTTACTGTGATTGTTTTCATTTCTTTTAGATGTTTTGTATGATATATATATATAATCTCTGTCAGTGTATACCTCTGTATAGCATTTCATCTCAATACCACTATTTATATTTAAATAAAATAATGTTCACAAAAATATCTCCAATGACAGGGGTGTGTGCTTACGGTCCATTTTGGTTTGGAAACTCAGCGGCAAACTCCACTCTCCCCATTTCCAGAAGTTCTTCTGGGATCCACAGCGAACCTTAACGCTGTACTTTTCATCGGGCTGCAGGTCCTTCAGTACCACTGTGTTCAGTCCGTAACCAGTGTAGGTTTGCTAGATTCGTTTATTTTTTTAAAGACAACACAAAGCCATAAGCATACAATAWATTATTTCAATGTCATATACCTATTCACAGGATCCTTTCCTACATGTTTTCAGGGTCACCCCCTCGTTGAAATAGTATTGAATAAAGGTGGTAGTGGTCGAATATTTTGAGATGTTCCAATTTCCCCCTTAAATATCTAACTCCTTACTTCCTTACTCCCTTATAATTTAAATAACATTCCAAAAATGTATCACAAAACATTTGTGAGGACGTTTGGTAACATCAGGGATATTGGATTACATCCATTTTTGAGGATGATGCTAAATCATGTTAGCTACTGCCTGTAGCAAAGGTAAACAACATGTTATTGTGGATGCTGTCACTACTGGCTTACTCAAGGTAAGATTAAAATGACCCGTTTGCTTTTTTTCAACCAAATCTCCATTTGATGTAAATGGCATGTTATAAAAGTGTCCAGACGGACACCTGTTTTGCGATTTCACTTAACTGATAGGGTAAGTTTCTCAAAACCAAGTGAAAATCGCAAAAAAAGAAACAAACAAACTTGTCCTTTAATGTAACCCAAACATGTATATTGGATAAATAATCCCCTTTAAGTCCACTCACCGTGCTGCTGTTCAAGTGGCTGGTCCGTTGCACCTGGCAGATAAGGGACAGCCTCTCGTAACCATTATACTTCCAGAGCCAACCCACACTGGCATTCCAGCTATAGACCTCTGGGGTGGTCAAATTCACAGGGGCCACTGGGCGGACTGGCAAAAACATTACATTCAAAAGAGTGTTTAAAGACTTTGCTCTGCAGCACTGCTGATGCTGTGGACTTGTTGTATTGAGGTTTACATACAGTCCTCTAATATTAATAATATTTAATAATAATGAGACTGTATCGAACAGCAGCACTTACCTCTGTGACCCAGCTGGGCTGCGTCTGTAAGCCTGAACTCGCCCAGCAGGTTGCGTGCGACTAGGGTCCAGTTCCCATCCCACTGCTCCAAACCACAACGCATGTTGCTGTTCCTGGCTTTGGGGCAGTTCCTGAACATTCCAAATGGCAAAGAAAATGGATGAAAGTAGACATTATTGGAAGCTTTTTYCCCCCTCCAATAGCCAAGTTATGCAATAGGGACGAGTCCTAAATTACATCCTATTTCCTATACAGTGCACTACTTTTGACAAGAGGCCATTTGCAACACAGACATATCTAAAGCTGCAATATGTTACTTTTTTGGGCGACCCAACCAAATTCACATAGAAATGTGAGTTATAGATCTGTCATTCACATTGAAAACAAGTCTAAGAAGCGGTAGATCTATGTGCACTATTTCTCTGCTTCCCATGCTTAAGTTGAGTTTTTGCGTCATTTACTTTCAGTTTTGTACACCAGTTTCAAACAGCTGAAAATAAAATATTTTGGTAATTGAAAATATATTTCACAGCGGTTTAGATGGTAAAATGATTCTCTACACTCCRAGTGCTTGTTTTCTCACAAACTGAAATTAGGAGAATTATTCAAATTTTATCAACCAGGAAATGGCAGAGTGATTTCTGCATATTGCACCTTCAGGAAACATARAGGATGAAATGTGAATGTTTGTAAGACTGTACCTTCCATTCAGGGTGTAGTACGTCTGACGGGTCATTCCAAACAGGTAGGTATCTCGGCCCTTTGACCACTGACAGTCCACAGAGATCAGGTCATGGGTTTCACACACCAAGTCACTGGGCAGAGGGGGGTCTAGAGATGGTGGGGGGGATATGGTCAAGGAAAATCTCAACATGTTAAGCCAATAGACATTCACATACAATAGATAAGACATACAATGCAGCTTAGCCGCGATTGATTCACCACTAGTGAAAGTTTGAGGGTTTGCATGTAGGGAATTCTACATTGAACACGACAGTACGAGAGAGTAGAAGCAACACTACAAAGTGGACTTACACCCCACAAACACAACAGCGCCGGCGATAATCATTTTCTTCTCGTTGCTGCAGACCACATTGGTCCCGGAGGGGTTGGACGGGCCCTGATTGGTCATTGTGGTAGCGTAGGTCCGCCTACTCAGCATGTTCTCTTTCACAAGTGTGTCTTTGTACCACAGGCTTCCAAACTGTTGACCCTCTTCCACGATGCAGCAGAACGTCATGTTGCTGCCCACGGGAACCGTTTTCCCCTCTGGGTACATTTGTGAGTCTGTGTTGTCCGGGAGGTCCAACCCTGGGGGAAAAAAAAAAAATGGAGATCAAAATGGAGTGGTGGGCATCACCAATGGTACGGTCGCTGACTGAACACTGAAGAGGCCCTCTTATTTAGCTGTTTTAATGCACATTTCCTGCAATTCTACACATTTTGCCATGTGGCGGAAATAAAAATATACCTGTTTTAAAGCTAATTAGGCCTACCTGCAATTCTACACCTTTTGCCATGGTATCTGAATGACTTGAACATAACAAAATCAATATGGGCACCCATAAAACAGCTGTGAGAACATTGACAGAACATACTGTGAGGCCTAAAAACAGCTGTGAGAACATTGACAGAACATACTGTGAGGCCTAAAACAGCTGTGAGAACATTGACAGAACATACTGTGAGGCCTAAAAACAGCTGTGAGAACATTGACAGAACATACTGTGAGGCCTAAAAACAGCTGTGAGAACATTGACAGAACATACTGTGAGGCCTAAAAACAGCTGTGAGAACATTGACAGAACATACTGTGAGGCCTAAAACAGCTGTGAGACATTGACAGAACATACTGTGAGGCCTAAAAACAGCTGTGAGAACATTGACAGAACATACTGTGAGGTCTAAAAACAGCTGTGAGAACATTGACAAACATACTGTGAGGCCTAAAAACAGCTTGAAACATTGACCAGACAGTCGCTCGTCCTCGCATAGCTCATCAAAATGACGCCTCGCCTTCCTTCTCCCGAGTGTTTTCAAATGCGTTCTGAGCTCCACATTTGTCGGCAAGGGTCTTTGCAGTGACTTTGGCCTTCTCAAAGTCCTGTTGGAATACGGATCATTTTGGAGACGACGTTCCCATTTTCTAAAACCTAAGTCTGCAGAACAATTAAAATATATATATATAATAATTCATTATTCTTTTTCAGTGCTGCTGCATCATCCCTTTCGTCCTTGTCACTTAAAAGCACAATCTTGTTGAAGGCCTTCATTACGTCCACATATCTGTATCTCAGGGCGGCAAGGGACTCATATCTAGATGACCAGCGGGTGGGACAGTCGTTTTAGAGTTACATTTTCTTTTTCTGATGCAAAATCAAATAAGCCACTCAACATTGACCATCTCTGTATGCTATGCCTGAAGAAGGTGTATAACAGTTCAACAGTATTATAAAACTGTTTAATCTCTGGCACATGTTTGACAGAGTCGTTGAGAGCCAGGTTAAGATTGTGCGCTGCGCAATGCACATAAACAGCAAGCGGSTCTTTTTCGGATATTCTGGCCTGCACACCCGAATAGACCCCGCTCATGTTAGCAGCTCCATCATACCCCTGCCCACGACATTTTGAAATATCCAGCCAATTATCCTCTATGCTGCCCAGGATTTTATGTTGAAGCTCAGCTGCTGATGTGTCAGCAATCTCCAGAAATCCCCAAAACGACTCTGTGATGGACAGATCTGTGGCGACATTATTTGCATCCCTTATCACTCTCACATAGCGATAAACTTGGTTTAACTGGTCTACTTTGGATACATCCGGTGTGGTGTCCATAATAATATTGTTTTTTAAAATGGGGCTTCCTGCATCTCTCCCTGAATGTCACACTTCACTCGCTCGGCTAAGATATAAAATCAGCTCATTTTGGATTTCAGGACTGATATAGTTAACGGATCCTGCGGGGCGTCCTAAAAGTTATTTAACAACTGGGTCGTAAAATTTTCAATTATACTGAGAAACTTCCCACTGTTGGCCTGCCCCAGCTTTTCACGGCGCCCTCTGAACGCCAAATTACATGATGCAAGTGTGCGAGTTACATTAACTATGCACTCCAACACCTGTCGACAGAAATGTGCTGCGTTACGCACGCCTCTCTCCATTTCTGCGTCAATAGTGCCATTGAGCTTCCATTGCTCATATACCAAACAGTCATCCATGTGAATCTGGGATGTCTCATAACATGCTATTTTGGATGTTAGATGGCGCCAATCTCTCACCCCATTCACTCACGCATCAGATAAGAATGGGGAACTCCGATCTCCGAACAAGCAGCAAGGCTCACAATACGCGCAATCTAGCGTGGCCGAATAACACGAGATAATAACACAAGACGCCACGATTCTAGCCTCGCCCTGCTCCTCTTCCTCCCAGGGGATAGCTTGTCCAGCCTGGCTTGTCTGGGTCGTATCCGCCGATACCTGACAACATGTATCCTCCTCTGTCAAAGTTGCTTCTTCTGGCACGATGGAACAGCTTGGCCTTGGTTCACTTGACCCGCTAAAAGCTGCTGCTGGCGGTGATAAACCTACATTCTCTTCTGGTCCTGCTACATTGCTGCACTTAAACTGCATTGACAAAGGAATCTAATTTAACAAATGTTGATACCTCCTKTTCTTTCTCATTTTTTGCCTTCCTCTTTTGGGCTCCACTTTTGTGTTGATACATTGCTGATTTTTAAATCCGTAATTTTCTATTCTCGACTTTCTMAATTTTTTRGCCGTTGTCTCTTGATAGCTARCGCAACTGTTGCTTAAAACAATGACAGAAACAACAACGCTTTGGAGAGTATTTGCACAATGAATCCCAGAATGCATTTCATTACATGATATTGAAACTATTGAATAATATGATTTATTTAGMAAATTAATTCGATTTATTGTCATCAATACACTAAAATATCATGCTGACTTTTGTAGTGGCAAAAAAAACATTTTGTTGGTGAAACCAGCAGTAGGATCATTTATCATATAGGGTAAGTTAAAGAAAGACGTTCCAGTTAAATTTGTAGATGTGATGGACCCGCATCAACAAATAATACTTGAGCATGGTGGGACGGTATTCAAATTACATAGGGTTCCCGCGGCTCCGCAGATCTGGCCCTAGTGCGGTCTACTGAACGGGCTGAAGCTTCCCCAATGAGGCCAAAACATAGYKGAGGTAGGGGRAAGTTACACCTAGACSYTGATCTTKGGTCAGTTTTGCATTTTCYCCACTAATGGTTTGGGGRGGGGGAGCTGATCCTAGATCTGTAGCTAGGGRAAACTTCACCCTGGAGTGTATAATACGTTATATTATCTGTCCCGTCTACTGTCATGTATCCTCTCATTGCCTTACACTCCAAACCCTTTTTACATAGCCTGACACTTTACAATATAGACATTCTTCTTTCACCTGAGCCTCCTGCTTCTTCCGGTTCTGTTGTTGTTTTTCCAGGGCCTTCAATGTCCGGTTGGGCGGGGGTTTGGGAATTTGGATGATGGYGGTCTGAATTCGAGTCATTATCTCATGCTGCTTTCTGCGTGCATGTCGGTGCTGCAAAGACAATATTATGTCAATGTAGTTAATATGCATACTAGCTAGGCATCCACATTGAGTAGCTAAACGTCTCACATCATTCATTCATTCACTTCACTATATGTATGTGACCAGAGCCGTTCAGTATGCAGTAAGCACTGTTTGACATTGGACAGGAGCAGCTTTTCCTTCAGTCTTTTCAATGTCCACAACAACCCCACAATGCAACAATGGAAGTCTGTGATTGGCCAGACCAAAAAGGTTGGCGCTAACCCTGCTCCGGAGCAGGGCCAGGTAGCCCTGGCCTAAGTTTTGTGCTGTCCCACTGTGMAAATGTGAACATTAGCTTAGCTCTGGGCTACAATCTCTCTTAGCCCAGGGCTAAGGAGGCTGTTAGGGATGGAGCAATAATGTATATAAACCCTGGATTGCTGATGCTATGTATTGGCCATTGAGAGGCTTTGAAKCCACCGGTCRGCCATATTGGCAATCCCCAGTAGGAGCAGTCCTCCATAGAAATTAATGTAATTCTACAATGTTTCAGTATTATTATATGTATTATTATACAGTGGCTTGCGAACGCCTTACAACCTGGAATTAAAATAGATTTTTTCTGGGGTTTGTTGTATCATTTGATTTACACAACATGCCTACCACTTTGAAGATGCAAAATATTTTTTATTGTGAAACAAACAAGAAATAGGACCAAAAAAAAGAAAACTTGACCGTGCATAACTATTCACCCCCCCAAAGTCAATACTTTGTAGAGCCACCTGTTGCAGAAATTACAGCTGCAAGTCTCTTGGTGTTTGTCTCTATAAGCTTGGCACATCTAGCCACTGGGATTTTTGCCCATTCTTCAAGGTAAAACTGCTCCAGCTCCTTCAAGATGGATGGGTTCCGCTGGTGTACAGCAATCTTTAAGTCATACCACAGATTCTCAATTGGATTGAGGTCTGGGCTTTGACTAGGCCATTCCAATACATTTAAATGTTTCCCCTTAAACCATTCAAGTGTTGCTTTAGCAATATGCTTAGGGTCATTGTCCTGCTGGAAGGTGAACCTCCGTCCCAGTCTCAAATCTCTGGYAGACTGAAACAGGTTTCCCTCAAGAATTTCCCTGTATTTAGCAGCATCCACCATTCCTTCAATTCTGACCAGTGTCCCTGTCCCTGCCGGTGTGAAACGTCCCCACAGCATGATGCTGCCACCACCATGCTTCACTGTGGGGATGGTGTTCTCAGGGTGATGAGAGGTGTTGGGTTTGCACCAGACATAGTGTTTTCCTTGATGGCCAAAAAGCTCAATTTTAGTCTCATCTGACCAGAGTACCTTCTTCCATATGTTTGGGGAATCTCCCACATGCCTTTTGGCAAACACCAAACGTGTTTGCTTATTTTTTTTCTTTAAGCATTGGCTTTTTTCTGGCCACTCTTTCGTAAAGCCCAGCTCTGCGGACTGTATGGCYTAAAGTGGTCCTATGGACAGATACTCCAGTCTACGCTGTGGAGTTTTGCAGCACCTTCAGGGTTATCTTGGTCTCTTTGTTGCCTCTCTGATTAATGCCCTCCTTGCCTGGTCCSTGAGTTTTGGTGGGCGGCCCTCTCTTGGCAGGTTTGTTGTGGTGCCATATTCTTTCTATTTTTTAATAATGGATTTTATGGTGCTCCGTGGGATGTTCAAAGTTTCGGTATTTTTTTTATAACCCAACCCTGATCTGTACTTCTCCACAACTTTGTCCCTGACCTGTTTGGAGAGCTCCTTAGTCTTCGTAGTGCCCCTTGCTTAGTGGTGTTGCAGACTCTGGGGCCTTTCAGAACAGGTGTATATTTACTGAGATCATGTGACAGGTCATGTGACACTTGGATTGAACACAGGTGAACTTTATTTAACTAATTATGTMATTTATGAAGGTTATTGGTTGCACCAGATCTTATTTAGGGGCTTCATAGCAAAGAGGGGAATACATATGCACGCACCACTTTTCTGTTTTTAATTTAAAACAAATATTAAGTTATTTTAAGTTATTTTTTTCATTTCACTTCACCAATTTGGACTATTTTGTGTATGTCCATTACATGAAATCCAAATAAAAATCGATTTAAATTACAGGTTGTAATGCAACAAAATAGGAAAAACGCCAAGGGGGTGAATACTTTTGCAAGGCACTGTATGTGTTATATTTGAGTATTTTGTTGTTAGTGGGGCAGTAACATTAGCAGGCTCTAAAAAAAAATACTTGAAGGATTAAAAAAAATATATATATTTTCATTTTTATGTTTAGCTCACATAATATAATGTAAAMGTATGCATTAAGGTGTCTGTAATAGAATAAAAGTGTCAAAAACAAATGTAGACATTAATAAATGCATTTCTATAGCTTCCCAAACCTTTTTTAAAAAYGATGGAGGAGTACCAAGATGGCTGCGCTATAATACAGCGCGCCGTCAACCTGGGTTTATACACATCACTGGTTAGGAGGCTGTTAGGATTAGGGTTAGGAGGCTGTTAGCCCAGGGCTAACGAGGCTGTTAGGATTAGGAGGCTGTTAGCCCAGGACTAAGGAGGCTGTTAGGATTAGGGTTAGGAGGCTGTTAGCCCAGGGCTAAGGAGGCTGTTAGCCCAGGGTTAGGAGGCTGTTAGCCCAGGGCTAATGAGGCTGTTAGGATTAGGAGGCTGTTAGCCCAGGACTAAGGAGGCTGTTAGCCCAGGGCTAACGAGGCTGTTAGGATTAGCGTTAGGAGGCTGTTATCCCAGGGCTAAGGAGGCTGTTAGCCCAGGGCTAAGGAGGCTGTTAGGATTAGGGCTAACGAGGCTGTTAGGATTAGGGTTAGGAGGCTGTTAGCAAAGGGCTAACGAGGCTGTTAGGATTAGGGTTAGGAGGCTGTTAGGATTAGGAGGCTGTTAGCCCAGGGCTAAATGTAGTGTGAACATGGATTCTTTCTGATACCTTTTCAATGTCCTGGAGTCTCATCTCTTCCTGCACTTTCTGCCGTCTCTGCTCCTCCACAAAGTGGGCCATGACAGACTTGTCATATATCTCTCGACCTTTGATTTCGTACCTCAGAGCGATTTTTTGGAGTTTCAGATCAGCCTCTCTCTTGACGACTGTCCTCAGGCGCTGGGATAATAAAGACAGATACAATTTTTWWAAATAAAAAACGTATTCTTATTGGTCAAAGGAGAGATTGTGGAAAATATAGACAGTATCTGTCACAAAGGCAGTGGGTCAGATTCAAAGCCACGTCGACACTGGCAAACGTGTACTGTAGGCAAACCTGGTCACAGGCTTGGATAAYGCTGGAGGCCCCTTCGTTCTCCACAGAGTTGGGTAAAGCGGCTCTTAGTTTTCAAATCAAATCACATTTCTTTGCACCCTTTATGTGGAACAACTCACAGAGATCTCTGAAATTAGATGTTCTGGTCATCCTTGGTCAGTTCAGAAAAATAATTAGAGACCTCTATGTTGATAAATGTGTCTGTTTTTCTGAATGTTTTGTAATTTTGTATATTGTATATATGTTTCATGTATTGATGCAGGGCTAATCTGAAAAAGAGACCCTAGTCTCAGTATAACTCAATATAACCCTGTCAAAACAAAGGTTTAATTACAAAAATGACAACGCTAGACCACCCAGGCGACAACAAACAAATGAAGCAGACGTGAGGGGGTTGAGGGAGCCTTATTCCACTTACCTCAGAGTAGATGTCATTCTCAACACGGTGGAGGCAAGCTGTGGCAGCTGGCTGCATAGCCTCCATAGCTGTGCCCGTCAGGCCGGCTTTCCTCTTCTTCTGCAGCAGTATGAAGAGCTGATAAAGCARCCGTGTGGCAGCACCGTGCTGCTCCCGCATCACTGCTTGGGCCATGCTCAGGTCCAAGGAAACTCCGAGCAGTTGCAATGTGGGTTCCATGAGTGTGAAGTTATTCAGCTTTGAGTTTGCAGTGCTAGGAGAGACACATGTTTTGTAACCTAGGCAAAATAAGATATTGGAACATTGTTGATTMAAGAAATATCAACTGATTAACTTACTTGCTCTTTAAGAACAGGTCAAAATCCCCCTGCAGTTGATATTTATGCAGGACCTCTCCAATAAGATAGCCATTTGCAAAATCCTTAGAGATGGACCTGGGGTCTGCAAAAAGACAAGAGTGTAGCATTTAGGACCACCCTAGGCAATAGGCATCTAGGCTACCAACAACTGGAACTCCTATAGCTACACTTGATTTTGAGATGAGCAGGGAAAAAAGCTAACCAACAAACTAGCTTATTAAAGTCACATATTGCAATGTCAATACCCTGCGTTAAGTATTACATTGTTTACWAACAAAAGAGWAAAATAAACTTATATTTGTGCTTTTGRTGRGGTAAGACTGTTGAACTATGCTCACGAGGCATTTCTTAGTTATATTCTTCAAGAATCAATGACTATATATAATTCATTTAAAAGTACGTTTATCCCGGATTTCCCTTTTAATTYATCACTATTGAACAGCAGGAAATATTGCAGACTAACGTTATGGCTTTAATTCTGTTTTTTTTTGTTGCTAACTATAAATACTACACAAYACAATACCCAAAACGTACAATGCAAACCACAAGTTGGACTCATTGCATCAAAATATAATTGTCTACAGGCTGGCTAGATAAGTTGTTAAGTTTAAAGTTAATACATTACCTAGCTACAGTAGCTAACGTTAGCTGTTYACACTTACCAACGGTTTTTGATAGCCGGAGCTCTACGTTAAGCCACCTGCATAATATATCCGACATTTTAACGTTTTCGTTATTGTTGTGTAGCTAAATATTATAATTATWAAACTACATGATAGCTCTTAACTTGTTCTGGCTAGCTAGGGGGGAAATTGACAACAACCACAAGGTGTGCCGTTGCCATAGCGATATACCAACTAAAAGTGGGGTTTGGGGAAAGCAAGCAGGACCTGCCTCTCTTGTGGGTTGTGCTTGTGACTGAATCAGCAGCTCCTTGAGTAATCAGTTTCGTTCACAAAAAATAGCCTGCCAAASCTGCCCTGTAGTGATTGATTGCACCAATAGCAATATGTAGCCATGCATGTAACATACAGGCAAACATTTGCAAAAGGAAGCCAATAAAATGTATAAATTCACAGGTAGAAACGGTGACCTTTGATACATACCTCAGTGTTTCACCCAATTGTACCTTTATGAAATACAATATATATGTCTGAGTTTCTTGTKGTAAAATAATTGACAGTAAGAGAGGTTTACATTTCTTTATTGCCTTAAAAACAGGTTACATTGCAGTGTTAGCACTTAGCAGTGTTTACAAGTAGTGTTCTAATTTTGTTCAGTTGATAATCTTCCTGAAGAAATGTTCAGTGTTTTCCTCCAATAAACCAAGGCTGCTTCCCAAAATGGGACCCTATAGAGTACCACATTGAGTCATAATACCTAGCGGTCAAAACAGGGAAATGGTTCCAAACATTTTTTACACCATTCATTTTTCCCATCGTAGATTTTTAGAAACACTTAAAATAAGGGCTGTGTTTCATGTAGGCTTACCCTTGTGTGATGTTTTGGTAACTGTGTAAATCTCTTTAGGACAAGGTGACTTTTATCAATATAGTCACCCACCCAAAATGAAATGCTAATTAGATGCTAATGTGGCTATCTACAAATGCCATGATGATCTGGACGAGACTGCCGAATCGAGGCAAAGGTAAGAATCKCTGGATTAATCTAATGTTACCTAAATGTAGTAATGAATAAATTGGCTACATTTCTTTAAATGTTAAATTCTGTGAACTGTCTTGTGCAAGTTTTATGGGTATTATGAAACCTCCACTGTGTGTCTCTATCCCTATGTAGAGCAGTGCACTATATAGTGAATTGGGTACCATTTGGGGCATAACCAAACCAAGCATTTTCAGTGTTAAGAATAAGAGCTGCATCATTTTCTGAAAGACATGAGTCAAGCACAATGTCATTATTAGTGTTTACATATTAAGTAGTATATAGTATATATATATCTTCATTATTTTGATGTTGAAGGAAATTCCACTCTAAAATGGTTAATAGCTTATACAACATGCACAAACTTACAGGCAAAACAAGAAGCCATGAGCCATTAGCAGACATCACGATTCCTATCACTATAAATCCCTACAACACAACCCAAGCAAGCTGAAGCTGTCAGTAATTCCATTACAAGGACTGTTTGGACAAATACATATCTTACATCAGAGTGAGTGATATGGCTTCATTCAAACCCTGTAACGTAACAGACCTAACAAGATGGATACATTGTCTGTTGACCGACCCCCCCCCCAAGAAACCTAGACTTCTAGAACTCCAGAACAGAGTCGTGGTGAGACAGAGAAGATAGGAAATACACAATTTACGATATATAAAAAGAAAAATAACTAACTTCCGAGCAAGAGGAAAAGTCCAGAGTTAAACAAAATCAACAAAATGTTAACGCATAGCATTAGGTTAGTCTCTAACACTCTGAAGACAACTTCAGAGGAGCGTGTCTATTAAAACCATTTATTATGGTTAATCTATTAACCTTCCACATATGTCACAGTAGTACTCAAAGCTTTGTTGCTGGAGGTGCTCAGAAAATGGAAGAGTGACATCATGCCAAGCTCCTTGTCAATGGAGCTGTCAAGTGCATAAACAGATCTGGGACCAGGCTACGACAAGATATCAATGTTCGCTGGAAAGTTTGACACCAGCTCCCAGATTGTCCTGTATTCTCTGACAACAACCCAGGAAATACTATACTATAAGGCCCCAGGGGGTGTGGTATATAGCTAATGTACCACGGCTAAGGGCTGTTTTTTTCACAACGCAACGAGGAGTGCCTGGACACAGCCCTTAGCCGTGGTATATTGGCCATATACCACAAACCTCCGAGCTGCCTTATTGCTATTATAAACTGGTTACCAACGTAATTAGAGCAGTTAAAAGTAATGTTTTGTCATAACCTGATATGCCACGGCTTTCAGCCAATCAGCGTTCAGTGCTCGACCCACCCAGTTTATAATACACTATATCCAGATCATCTGGATCTCCCTGAAACACATCAACAGGCACTCACAGCAAATCTACTGCAACCACTGCAACTAGCGATTCAGGCTAACTTAGAACAGCTGTTCTCAAACACCAACAATAACTCCCAAGCCTGTATTTACGTAGTGCATGTGCCTTCACAGTAACAATTCCATAGGCATATGTAGTATGTCTGAATAATGCCAAAAATAGTGTTAATTACTATTTCAAAGTAAAACCGTTGGACAATAATCTATTTTTAAACTGTGCTAGGCTTGGGGTCAATTCCACTTCAATTCAGGAAAGTAAACAGAAAAGTCCAATTCCTTTTCGTTGAAAAGCATTGAGCAAATRTTTAATTGCAATTTGAGTTAACTTCCTGAATTGACTACATTGAAATTGACCCCAAGCCTGCGTTGCACTATTATGGAGGATTACCTCTATATCCATATCCCACTGCATTGGAGGGTAAACTCCAAATCCCATGATGCAAATCTGCATAATGTGTTCAGTTGTTTTGATACCCCATATCTATCTACAAGGCAAAGAAGGTTTGTCGAAACAGGCCAAAATGATTGGAAGCACAACATTTTCAAGGCAACACTTATGTTTGTTTAAACTGTCAAGACGTGATTTGGTAAAGSGCTGTAGAACAATCAACAGTTCAATGGTGGAGGCCCAACATATCTGCAATATATCTAACAATACAACCATGCAAAACACAGAAAAAATTGTGTTATATCTTAGAATGTGCAAGTGAAAAGCGGTGTTTTTCAAATGCATACTTAAAACAATGGGGGGGAACTAACTTATCTTCCACATTTAACACCTTCTGATGCCCCTGGCTTAGAACGAAAACACAAAAAWACACAACAAAATATAACATGATAGTACATTTTTCCATATACTACTAGCTTATTTCAGTGAATATTTGCTATTTCCAGAAAGTTCCAGAGGACAACAATAAGTAATTCAGACCTTTTCATTAATAATGTTAGAATCTAACTGCTAGTATGTGTAGCAGACGTCACGGTGATTTTCAGGGCATATGTTTTAGAAAATGCTGTCAACTTTCTTTGAACAGGAATGCCTTCAACTCTTTCAGTAGCACAAACTGCTCAATCTCCACAAATGCAGTCCAGCAAAACTAGGATTAGTGTAATTAGTGTTCTCTTAAGAGTGTCCATTTGTAGATTCACACCAACATGAGCTTAGAAACATAACATTGAAATGTGTATTGTAACATCAACAAATGCCGGTAGGGAAGGTGAGAGAAGGCAGTGGCGAGAAGGCATGACTCGTCGTCATGACATTGGGCTGCCTCAGGGTTTTCCTGTCAGGAGATTGTGGAACCAGGTGCTTGCTGATGACGGGTGCTCCTTGCCCTCCTCTGAGGTGTCATAAGGGAGCAGGAACTGGGAGGAGGTGACCGAGGTAGGGCTGCCCAGGCAGGCTTGGTCCAAGCCGCCGCCGTCGCCATCAGCCTCGGGAGAGTCCTGTTTCCAGGAGCACTGGGGCTGGTACCCTCCAAAAGAGCCCACAGGGGGCTGAAGTTGCTCCTCAGGGCCAGTTTGGGGCTCCTCGGGGCATGATGCAGACTGCATTTGGGGCCGGTAACTTCCACCGCCAACGCATTGGGATGCATCAGGCTGAGGCTGGAAGTGGGCCACGGGGGCCAGGGAGCAGGCCGAGGTCTGGATGCCGGTGTARGTAACATCGGTGTGTCCTGAGTCCATGGAGCCGGTGGAGGAGGCTGAGGAGTCGGAAGCATGAGGACGACGCTGGGAGGAGGAGCCTTCCTCCACCACCTGGTTGTAGTAGCGAAGCGAGGTGGGCTCGTCGGTGTCGGCCGCCTCGTCGCCTGTACCCTCCTCGTCCTCCTCGGGAACGGTCACTAGAGCCTCCTTGCTGGAGTCCCACACAGAGTCCTCCACGATGTGCACCATGCTGTGGGGCGAGGGCTTCACGTCCAACGTCCCCTGGAAACAAACACATATTAGTCCTGTGCCTGGCATCATGTTTTCCACAAGATGGTGAAGATGGAGAAAGAGAACCCAGTGACTAGAAGGGATTAGGCCACACTGATAGGATAAGAACAGAGAGCTTACCTGTGTTATCCCCCATTCTCCTGGTAGCTTGGGTTCTGGAATCTCAGGGTAGAAGGCCTTCTTCACCCTTTTCATGAAAAACAAAAAACAKAACATTATTCTCTGTTTATAAACTGGGTGGATCGAGASCTGAATGCTGATTTGGCTGAAAGCCGTGGTATATCAGACCGTATACCATGGGTATGACAAAACATTTATTKTTCCTGCTCGGGGGTTTGTGATATGGCCAATATACCACAGCTACGCGCTGTATCCAGGCACTCTGCTTTGCGCCGTGCATAGAWCAGCCCTTAGCCGTGGTATATTGACCATATACCACACCTCCTCGGGCCTTATTGCTTAATTATAACAGACAATCTGGTGTTGGTGATTTAGTTTACTGGCTCCGKGGTGAAGTTTCCTCTAGGTTCAGATATGGGATCAGCTTCCCCTCCCCCAATCCGATGGCTTTATAACCATTAATGGCTGGTAAATGCAAAAGTGACYCAAGATCAGYGTCTCTACGGGCAACTTCAACTTATTCCTTTTGACTCTGCCAAAGCARTGAGAAACACGAGCCTACCATTTCCTCTTCCTGTAGCAAGCGATGGTGATGACGATGAGGAGACAGGTCATGGCGCCCAGAGCAACCAGGATCTCCATGATCAGCCAATAGGCTACAGGAAAGAAAGGGAAATATTAGAGATGCCATGGTGCTGTGCTGGAGAAATATATATATTTTTTTTTACATATCTTTGCATCCTGGTTCAATCGGAGCAGACTAAAACCACTGCCATGAAACTCACAGAATGACTACTACACATACTAGCAGTCAAATACTAACACATTACTTACAGCACTGATCAATTCTAATCCAAGAGTACAACAAACAAATGTGAGAGAACATACTGTAAAACAGTGAGACATAGAAACAGCTATGAGAACATTGACAGAACATACTGTAAAAAACTGAGGCGACAGCTGGTGAATAGCGATGTCAAGGTTTGCATTAAAGACATTAACTCGAAAACTACTCTCCCCATCTGACTGAGAGCTAATGAGACTATACATTCTGACTGAGAGCTAATGAGACTATACATTCTGACTGAGAGCTAATGAGACTACGATTTCTGACTGGGAGCTAATGAGACTATACATTCTGACTGAGAGCTAATGAGACTATGCATTCTGACTGAGAGCTAATGAGACTATACATTGTGACAGAGAGCTAATGGGAAGAGAAAAAGCCCATGCAAACCTATAATGGTTCTCTTGTCTTGCACTAGTGTGCACCAGTACAGGGTAAAGTTCCCCCTAGGTACAGATGTTGGATCAGCTTCTGTTTTCCCCAATCCTAACCTTAACCACTAGTGGGGAAAATGCAAAACTGATCCAAGATTAGCATCTACGGGAAACAACACCCTAATCCTACTGTACCTTGGGAAGGGGCTCGTCCACGTACACCCAGTGTGCAGTTCCAGGGGTGGGAGCAAGGGGCTCTGTAGGGCTGGCGTTCCCACCATGGGAATTCTCATAGGAGGAGGCTATGGACAACGTCCTAGAACGCCCYACGGCTCCTCCTGGAAGCAATGGGAAAAAGGGATATTTTATTTTTTAAAGGAGCGGGGCAGTCCCACTCCTCTCATATTAATTGTTTATTGGATCGGATAGAGAAGGGAAATTGAGTGTCTTCCAAAGACCCTAGGCCACCATACATATTTTTTTTTAAATGTGGTTTAAAAACATTGTGAGAGCAACTGTTGTTTGTTGTAGAATGTTAGTAATAGCTAGGCTGATATGAGTAATGGACCTGATCCAGACTTGGACAGCTTACGATGAACATCTTTCCCTTCGGATGTGCTCTTCTCGATGTTGCTCTGTGAACCTACAGAATGGAACAGAACTGTTTGACCACATGGTTCTCTTGTCTTTGAAACAAACTATCTGTCCCAAATGGTACCCTATGCCTTATATAGTGAAGAACTTTTTTTTTACCAGGGCCCATAGTACTCTGGTCAAAAGTTATTTATTTATTTATTTAACCTTTATTTAACCAGGTAGGCAAGTTGAGAACAAGTTCTCATTTACAATTGCGAACTGGCCAAGATAAAGCAAAGCAGTTCGACACATACAACAACACAGAGTTACACATGAAGTAAAACAAACATACAGTCATACAATACAATAATACAGTAGAAAAATAAGTCTATATACAATGTGAGCAAATGAGGTGAGATAATGGAGGTAAAGGCAAAAAAAGGCCATGGTGGCGAGGTAAATACAATATAGCAAGTAAAACACTGGAATGGTAGATTTGCAGTAGAAGAATGTGCAAAGTAGAAATAAAAATAATGGGGTGCAAAGGAGCAAAATAAATAAATACAGTAGGGGAAGAGGTAGTTGTGTGGGCTAAATTATAGATGGGCTATGTACAGGTGCAGTAATCTATGAGCTGCTCTGACAGCTGGTGCTTAAAGCTAGTGAGGGAGATAAGTGTTTCCAGTTTCAGAGATTTTTGTAGTTCGTTCCAGTCATTGGCAGCAGAGAACTGGAAGGAGAGGTGGCCAAAGGAGGAATTGGCTTTGGGGGTGACCAGAGAGATATACCTGCTGGAGCGCGTGCTACAGCTGGGTAAAAGTAGTGCACTATGTAGGGAATAGGGTGCCATTTGATACACTACGTGGTTGTTAGCCGACCTTTGGGGGAGCGAGAGTTGGACTTGGAGCTGGAGCATTTCACAGCTGGAGTCAGGCCCTCCTGGGTGAGGGTGGACTCAGTGGGAGCTGGGACCGCATCCGGAGTTACCTGGACGAGAGCAGTTGAGACCGCTGGTGCCTTTCCACTGTCCAAAACAACGACCTCACCTGGTGGGTCAAAATAATTACACATACAACAACTTTAGGTACAGTAGGCATCTCACKGGACAATTTTAGAGTCAAAGTAGCATTAAGTCAAATCTCCCATTTTGGGGAATTAATATATTATCTTAAAACCAACCATTCCCTTAGTGCCCTGTACCTTTTCCCGACTGTATCATGACCTGGTACAGGATGGATTCCACTTTTCTAAAGAGCATGTCCTCCGACATCTCAGCATTCAGTCTCATCAGAATGCTCTGTTTACCAGAGAACCACTTCTCCAGCTTGGGCCAGGTATCCTGGAAGGCTGTGATCCTGCAGTGATAATAACAAAGGCTGTATTCATTAGCGCACACCATAGCTAAATGTTTTGCAATGGAAAAAAATKGTGTTTGTTATTGGACAAATTAAGGTGGGTCCCTCCCCGTTTTGGCCTGTTTTGCTTCTGTTTGGTTCCTAGTGAATACACTCAATGTGTGAAGAGAACAATGGTGTGTCAGTGGGCTAGTTTAAAAGTTCAAAGACACACTCAGAGCCCTGAAAATCACTTACAACAAAGTTAGATGAGATGATGTACTCAATAATCAGACCTGGGTTCAAATAGTATTTATTTTTCTTTCAAACCCTTTAGCTCTACTCGGTTGATCTTGACTGGCACAATGGCACCAATGGAGTAGTCCCAAAACTGCAATGCCCACCCACTTTGTCACCTAAGGCAGTCTCGATCGAAAGGCTCAAATTATTTGAAGGAAAAAAAATACTATTTGAACCCAGATCTGCGTCTTGTGGTCATCGTACTAACTGTACCTGTGCTGGATCTGTCTCTTCCCCAGGCTCTTGTCCCTGGCGATGACAACATTGTGCTCTCTAGCAGGGGCACAGCTCTCCTCACCAGCCCCGGCCGGGCCAGACCTCTCCTCCTCATCTACAAACACAGTACGTCTGTGTCATTCATTACACACATGCAACTCATACGACATGTGGAGAGGGTCAAGAGCAGGGGTGGGCAACTCTAGTCCTCGGGGGCCTGATTGGTGTCACACTTTTTCTCCATCCCTAGCAAACACAGCTGATTAATCAAATGACATTCTAAACTGAAGATCATGATTAGGTGATTATTGGAATCAGGTGTGTTAGCTGGGGCAYWACTGTGACACCAATCAAGCGCTCGAGGACTGGAATTGCCCATCCCTGGTCAAGGGCTTCAAGTTCCTCGGTGTCCACATCACTGAGGACTTAACATGGTCCTCTCACACCAGAACAGTCGTGAAGGCACGGCAACGCCTCTTCTCCCTCAGGAGGCTGAAACGATTTGGTATCCTCAGGAACTTTTACAGTTGCACTATCGAGAGCATCCTGACTGGTTGTATCGCCGTCTGGTATGGTAACTGTAATGCCCATGACCAGAAGGCCCTACAGAGTGTGGTGTGGATGKCCCAGCGCATYACTCGGGGCGAGCTCCCTACCATCCTGGACATACAGTGCATTCGGAAAGTATTCAGACCCCTTGACTTTTTCTACATTTTGTTACGTTACAGCMTTGTTCTAAAATTGATTACATAGTTTATTCCCCTCATCAATCTACACACAATACCCCAGAATGACGAAGCAAAAACAGATTTTTAGACATGACGCTACATGACGCTACAAGCTTGGCACACCTATATTTGGGGAGTTTCTCATTCTGTTTAGGGTCGTTGTCCTGTTGGAAAGTGAACCTTTGCCCCAGTCTGATGTCCTGAGCGCTCTGGAGCAGGTGTTCATCAAGGATCTCTCTGTACTTTGCTCCGTTCATCTTTCCCTCGATCCTAACTAGCATCCCAGTCCCTGCCTCTGAGAAACATCCCCACAGCATGATGCTGCCACCACCATGTCTCACCGTAGGGATGGTGCCAGGTTTCCTCCAGACGTGACGCTTGGCATTCAGGCCAAAGAGTTCAATCTTGGTTTCATCAGACCAGAGAATCTTGTTTCTCMTGGTCTGAGAGTCCTTCAGGTGCCTTTTGGAAAACTCCAAGCGGGCTGTCATGTGCCTTTTACTGAGGAGTGGCTTCCGTTTGGCCACTCTACTATAAAGGCCTAAGTGCTGCAKAGATGGTTGTCCTTCTAAGGTTCTCCTATCTCCACAGAGGAACTCTAGAGCTCTGTCAGAGTGACCATTGGGTTCTTGGTCACCTCCCTGACCAAGGGCTTTCTTCCCTGATTGCTCAGTTTTGCCGAGCGGCCAGCTCTAGGAAGAGTCTTGGTGGTTACAAACTTCTTCCATTTAAGAATGATGAATCCCGCTGTGTTCTTGGGGACCTTCAATGCTGCAGAACATTTTTGGTACCCTTCCCCAGATCTGTGCCTCCACACAATCCTGTCTCTGAGCTCTACGGACAATTCCTTCGACCTCATGGCTTGGTTTTTGCTCTGACATGCACTGTCAACTGTGGGACCTTAAATAGACAGGTGTGTGCCTTTCCAAATCATGTCCAATCAATTGAATTTACCACAGCTGGACTCCAATCAAGTTGTAGAAACAGCTCAAGGATGATCAATGGAAACGTGTTTCACCTGAGTTCAATATCGAGTCTCATAGCAAAGGGTCTTAATACTTGTGTAAAGGTATTTCTGTTTTTTATTTTTCATTAATGTGCTATTTTTTTCCGAATAACCTGTTTGTTCACTTTGTCATTATGGGGTATTGTGATGTCATTATGGGGTATTGTGATGTCATTATGGGGTATTGTGTGTAGATTTATAAGGGATTCTTTTTAATCAATTTTAGAATAAAGCTGTAAAGCAACAAAATGTGTAAAGTCAAAATGATCTGAATACTTTCCGAATGCACTGTACATGCCAGGCGGTGTCTGAGAAAGGACTGAAAAAATGCCAAGGACTCCAGCGATCCAAGAYATGGACTGTTCTCCATGCTCATGTCCAGCAKGCAGTACCGGTGCATCAAGGCTCAGACCAACAGACTCCTAAACAGCWAAATAGACTCCTAAACAGCTTCAATGCCCTGAACATAAGACTGTTAATAGCTAACAACTAGTGCTCTCCCTCTCCCATACTATCCATACTGACTCTATGCCCATCCACAGATCTCTACCCACTCAGACACAACCTAAGCTGCTGCTAAAATGATTATTGATTCGATTACTCCTGTTTACATGTATATATTACCATTAGTATCTACATATTTATCCTGCTACTGGTCACGATTACTCCTGTTTACATGTATATATTACCATTAGTATCTACCTATTTATCCTGTACTGTTATACACCTGTTGTACCCTGTACTGTTGTGGTGAATAAATGTGAAAACTTGAAACATACAGCCTGGATACCTACTGTTTGTGTTGTCATGCCGACCCCTATGGTCAAGGTAACGCTGCGTGACAATGACCATAGGACCTGTGACAATGACCATAGGAGTTGGCAAGACAACACAAACGGATCTGGGACCGGGGATATGAAACTCACAGGCCTGCTTGGCCGCCCTGTCCAAAACGTGGTCATCAGACACGTCAAGCAGCAGAGCTAGGTCCAGCACAGGAGAGGGAGGAGGGGGCTCCTTAGGCGCGTTGCTATCCACAGACAGGTTGGAYCGCTTGTTCTTCCTCTCCTTCCCGGTGTCCGAGCCTCCCAGGGCCTTCTCCAGAAGCTTGGCCTGGGTTAAATCGACCGGGAAGCCGTCCAGAATCCAGCCTGAGTCTGCTGGGATTGCCCTGGGGTAAAGAGATTACAGTCAATACACGTTCAACACGAAAGGGCTATTTGTTTAATTTAGCATTCGATTCGATATATTGCTTCTAAAGAACAGAATAGGATTTTGTTTGTGTTTAAACCTGATAGCTTCGACTGCAATGTCCACAAGCAGCTCGTCTGGGACGGATCTCCCTTTCCTGAGAAACTTTTCCACTGCTGCTCCATGCTGGGCCCTCACAGAGAGCTGGGAAGGATGTTCTTTGTTATTCCAAATACAAGTATTCAAGTGATATTATACAGTACCRGTCAAAAKTTTGGACACACATACTCATTCAAGGATTTTTCTTTATTTTTACTATTTTCTACATTGTAGAATAATAGTGAAGACATCAAAATTAAATAACACATATGAAATCATGTAGTAACCCCAAAAAATGTTAAACAAATCAAAATATATTTAAGAGTGYGCAAAGCTTTCATCAAGGCAAAGGGTGGCTACTTTGAAGAATCTGAAATATAAAATATATTTTGATTTGTTTAACACTTTACTACATGATTCCATATGTGTTATTTAATAGTTGTTTTTATTTCACCTTTATTTAACCAGGTAGGCTAGTTGAGAACAAGTTCTCACTTACAACTGCGACCTGGCCAAGATAAAGCAAAGCAGTGCGACACAAACAACAACACAGAGGTACACCAACGGATTAAACAAACATGTAGTCAATAATACAATAGAAAAAGTCTATATACAGTGTGTGCAAATGAGGTARGATAAGGGAGGTAAGGCAATAAATAGGCCATAGTGGCGTAATAATTACAATATAGCAATTAAAACACTGGAGTGATAGATGTGCAGAAGATGAGCATGCAGGTAGAGATACTGGGGTGCAAAGGAGCAAAATAAATAACAGTATGGGGGATGAGGTAGTTGGATGGGCTATTTACAGATGGGCTATGTACAGGTGCAGTGATCTGTGAGCTGCTCTGATAGCTGGTGCTTAAAGCTAGTGAGGGAGATATGAGTCTCCAGCTTCAGTGATTTTTGTAGTTCGTTCCAGTCATTGGCGGAAAGGAAAGGCGGCCAAAGGAGGAATTGGCCTTGGGGGTGACCAGTGAGATATACCTGCTGGAGCGCGTGCTACGGGTGGGTGTTGTTATGGTGACCAATGAGCTGAGGTAAGGCGGGGCTTTACCTAGCAAAGACTTATAGATGACCTGGAGCCAGTGGGTTTGGCGGCGAATATGAAGCGAGGGCCAGCCAACRAGAGCATACAGGTCGCAGTGGTGGGTAGTATATGGGGCTTGGTGACAAAACGGATGGCACTGTGAGTTTGATGTCTTCACTATTATTCTATTATGTAGAAAATAGTAAAAAACAAAGAAAAATCCTGGAATGAGTAGGTATGTCCAAACTTTTGACTGGTACCGTATACACAGTATTAGATATTAGGTAGAAATATAAACTGGTTGACAAAACATTTATTTTTACTGTTCTGATTACGTTGCATCGTGCCTAAAAACAGCCCTTAGCCGTGGTATATTGGCCATATACCACACCTCCTCGGGCCATACTGCTAAAATAKAACACCTATGCACCTACAGTGCATTTGGAAAGTATTCAGACCCCTTGACTTTTTTCACATTTTGTTACGTTACAGCCGTATTCTACAATTGATATTTTTTGTTAATCAATCTACACACAATAACCCATAATGACAAAGCAAAACAGGTTTTTGCAAAAATTTCTAAAGTTATTGCAAATAAAAACAGAAATACCTTATTTACATAAGTATTCAGACCCTTTATTATGGGACACGAAATTGAGCTCAGCTGCATCCTGTTTCCATTGATGATCCTTGAGATGTTTCTACAACTTCATTGCAGTCCACCTTTGATAAATTCAATTGATTGGACATGATTTGGAAAGGCACACAACTGTCTTGATAAGATCCCACAGTTGACAGTTGCATGTCAGAGCAAAAACCAAGCCATGAGGTCGAAGGAATTGAAAGTAGAGCTCAGAGACAGGATTGTGTCGAGGCACAGATCTGGGGAAGGGTACCGAAACATTTCTRCAACATTGAAGGTCCCCAAGAACACAGTGGCGCCCATCATTCTTAAATGGAAGAAGTTCGGAWCCACCAAGACCCTTCCTAGGGCTGGCTGTCCGGCCAAACTGAGCAATCGGGGAAGAGGAGCTTGGTCAGGGAGCCGATCGTCACTCAGACAGAGCTCTGGAGTTCCTCTGTGGAGATGGAAGAACCTTCCAGAAGAAAGACGGAAGACACTCCTCAGTAAAAGGCACATGACAGCCCGCTTGGAATTTGCCAAGAGTCACCTAAAAGGACTCTGACCATGAGAAACAAGATTCTCTGGTCTGATGAAACCAAAAATGTAACACTTTGGCTTGAATGCCAAGTGTCACGTCTGGAGGAAACCTGGCACCATCCCTACGGTGAAGCATTTGTGGCAGCATCATGCTGTGGGGATGTTTTGCAGCGACTGGGACTGGGAGACTAGTCAGGATCGAGTGAAAGATGAACGGAGCAAAGTACAGACAGATCCTTGATGATAAACCTGCTCCAGAGCGCTCAGGACCTCAGACTGGGGCGAAGGTTCACCTTCCAACAGGACAACGACCCTAAGCACACAGCCAACACAACGCAGGAATGGCTTTGGGATACGTCTCTGAATGTCCTTGAGTGGCCCAGCCAGAGCCCGGACTTGAACMCGWTYGAACATCTCTGGAGAKACCTGAAAATAGCTGTGCAGTGACGCTCCCCATCCAACCTGACAGAGCTTGAGAGGATCTGCAGAGAAGAATGGGAGAAACTCCCCAAATACAGGTGTGCCAAGCTTATAGCATCATACCCAAGAAAACTTGAGGCAGTAATCACTGCCAAAGGTGCTGAAACAAAGTACTGAGTARAGGGTCTGAATACTTATGTAAATGTTATATTTCAGTTTTTAATTTAAAATATTTTCAAATAAAACTGTTTTTGCTTTGTCATTATGGGTTATTGCGTGTAGCTTGATGATGATGATTATTTGTTTATCCACTTTAGAATAAGGCTGTAACATAACAAAATGTRGAAAAAGTCAAGGGGTCTGAATACTTTCAGATKACACTGTATGTGTTTCTCTGTGTCAGTGTGTAGGTATAAGAGATACATGGTCATGTTAAAATACCTCTGTACTGTACTTGCCTTAGCCTTTTTCTTGGCTCCTTGCTGCTGAGGCTCCTGAGCGAGTGGGCCTACCAAACAATAAGACCAAATCAGACAAAACGCTTGTTTACAGACGGGCAATTCAGGATGAAGTAAAAAAACACAAGTTACATTTCTCATTGGCTTAAACATGTGCTGCTGATTCTCCTAATATTGCGCTCTGGCGTGATGTTTCCCCTAGGTACAGATCTAGAATCAGCTTGCCCTCCCCCAATCGTCACCTTAACCATTAGTGGGGRAAATGAAAAACTGACCCAAGATCAGCGTCTAGGGGCAACTTCACCTGAATCCTGTGACGACTCCTCCTCCATCTCAGTATCCGTCTCCACCTGGTCGATGTCTTTAGTGGGCAATGTTTCACAGCTCTCTGTGCTCTTATACAGTATAAAAAGGTTCATGTTTTTATTTAAATACAGATCAAAAAAGGGAATATACAACTGCATACAGCTGTCATTCATCCATTATTRTGACAGTTTATCTATGTGTTATTCAAAACCTTTCAGACATGTTTTAGATTTTTTTTTTTTACGGTTTTCTGACCTCACGTCCAAGCTTTCCAAGCTGATGTGCATCCAGGGCCTCCTGGATCAGAACATTAGCTGACAGGATGTGGATGTGATGGACTGGGTTAGAAGATGAGAGAATAGATGGTGGTTTGCAGAGAGATCCTATTTTCATATATATATATATTATTCATATATACTGTATACCTACACTGACTGTACAAAACATTAAGAACAAATTCCTAATATAGCACCGCCCCCCTTTTGCCCTCAGAACAGCCTCAGTCTGTCGGGGCATGGACTCTGCAAGGTGTCGAAAGCGTGAAACTGTTGAGTGTGGAAAAACCCAGCAGCGTTGCAGTTCCTCACACAAACCGGTGCGCCTGCCACCTACAACCATACCCTGTTCAAAKGCACTTAAATATTTTGTCTTGCCCATTCACCCTCTGAATGGCACACATACACAATCCATGTCTCAATTGTCTCAAGGCTTAAAAATCATTCTTGAACCTGTCTTCTCCCCTTCATCTCCACTGATTGAAGTGGATTTAGCTACGGGACATCAATAAGTTATCATAGCTTTCACCTGGATTCACCTGGTCAGCATTTTAGCATGATGGGAAGCTAACTGCTTAATTAACTCAGAAACCATACCTGTGTGGAAGCACCTGCTTTCAATATAGTTTGTATCCCTCATTTAGTGTTTCCTTTATTTTGGCAGTTACCTGTATGTTATTCTATGGTTGTTTTAGCCAAAGAATATAGACGACTCTCACGAGGCAAGACACACGACAACAGCTAATCTGTTACCTAATCTTTTGCCAGAAATGAAGTAGCATGGTAATGCACAATACTGCACGATACTGTGTGATACTGCATCATATGGTTGGAGGGATACCTTTGGCAATCCTGGTTAAACATGTGGTCTTCCCGGAGAAAAGCTTCCCCAGSACACAGGCTTTCAGTGTGAACCGAGGAAAGAAGGGAGGAAGGGTGTCTGGTTTGGGGGGGTTCACAATAGTCTGCAGGCGGAGCACCACATGTCCCAGGATATTGTTGTTGGATGGGGGGGGCTTTGTCTCCCCATCCTCTGGCCAGGTCCACTCACCAGTCATGCTCTAACACACAGAATCAACACACAGAACACACCTAAAGACACTGGGATTACTGCCAACAATAACACTGAACCTGCTAGCCTGGGTACCAGGCATACAAGGAATTATCATGATAGCACAAACAGATCTGGTACCAGGCTATAAACCTGCACCATTGTGAAATTCAACATATCAGTGAAGTCATATTCTTGACTTGCGACACCATTTCAAGACAATTTGAGAACCACTGAATTCCATTTACACACTGAACAGAATTTCTAGGGCATGACCTCACACGAATGAACTCACCATATACTCATCATAGTCCTGGTTGTTAAGGATCTCCTGTTTCTCAACCTCAATGAACTGCTCTGGGGTGGGGTCGGCAGGTAGCTCCTCCAGACTGCCACTGTCATACAGGGGCTTCCCGCAAAACATGAGCTCCTTCCATTCCCGCATCAACTTCCCAGGGATAAGACTGCAGGACAGAGTAGCAAAGTACACTCAGAGCTGTGTTGCATCTAAAATGATGCCGTCAGAATACTGTGCCGGTCCTGCTGGAGTATCACTCTACTGAATTAACGATTAAGGTCTTGAAGATAAAAAAAAAAAAAAAAAAACGGTCCCAAAAAGGAAAGGTTGCTCTCCCACCCTTGTCTACTTGTCTTCTGCTTTGCATTTACATATCATTTCTAATTCTCTTCCCTCCAAGTACATTCTAATTGTTGTTGTTCGAACCAGTACAAAGTGAACAAGTTACACTAAAACTTTCACGAGAAGAATGAGACAGAATTTTAGGTTGTTTTCTTTATTTGATTTTGTTGGTCAAGTCATTTGACAAGCAAAAGAAATACATGATTCTGTCATGTCGTGCCTTGAGCTAACCTAACGATTTTGTACAAGCAAAGCTATAACGGTATGAGCATGAGTAAACACAACTTCCCACTGGGCACAGACGTCAATTCAACGTCTATTCCACGTTGGTTCAACRTCATTTCATTGAAATGACGCGGAAACAACGTTGATTCAACCAGTGTGTGCCCACTGGGTGGTGAAATACTCACATTCTGACACATTGTTCATTTCTATGGGGGTTTAACACTCTTAGATTGTCTTAGCTCCTCAAAATCTATAGCTGGCTTGTGATATTGTGAGTGCTTTTAGTATATTAAATGGATATAGGAGCCTTTTCACTTTCATTATTTTATAATTCAACAAATTACAAACACCCTTCTCTTTCAGATTCTATCAAACATTTGTACAGAASGTCATGAAACTCTACTTAAAGAGCGACTGAATAAAATAAAAATGTATCTGGTTGAAAACAGCCTATGTGGCATCGATGGGAGTCAGAAACATTTATTCTACAGTCAAAATTGACTACAAAGTGTAAATTGGATAATTTTGGTCATTCAGTCAGTCTCTTCCAGAACAGAGATCTGAGAGATTACGAGGACAAAAGGGTATGTCACGTAATGAAGGGTACGTAACAGTTTTCCTTGGATTGGGTTCATTTCAACCCTGCCCAGATGCCCACAGCTGGCAGCACTCGAGCCATAATCAATTCGGAGCACAGTTGCACGTGACCAGATTGTAACACCCATCACACTGACCATGGTCAATTTGGGTTGACTTTGGTTATCCGTATGGGGCTAGTTTGGGACATCAGTAAATTACATMATGTACATGGGACAATATTCAAACATTTCAATAGCTCCAAATGTCAATGACATAAAAACCACAAACAAACTTTGAATTTGTAGAAATTAATAACACWCTCGAAGGGTGGCACGTACTTTCCAGTGAGGAGGCGGTACTCTCCAGCTTTCGTGGCCAGGTCCACTATCTGCTCCAGTATTTCTCGGCAGCTGTCAGAGTGCTTCCTGTAGCGAGCCTKGGCGCGCTCCGTCGCTATCCTGTCATGTACCTCAATCTCCTTCCGAGTTTCCTCGGCGTGATCCAAACTGGCCTGGCGTGCTAGAGCCTGTTACACCATTGGCAGGTCAAAGGTCAAACCTCACATCAGCGTCTAGTTTAATAGTTAGTGCTATCCGGGATCCTTGGGACGTCCTAACCTAAACCCTAACCTTTATCGGATAGTAAGGACCTTAGTTAAATCGCCCCTCGTGACCAGAATCCAGCCACTCCAAAAACATATTGTTAGTAMCACTAAGTAATCGAAAATCAAGTAATATTCTCCTGAAAACACCCAAACCYATACTTGGCTTTACACTGTGTTTCTTTTGAAGCATGGCTATACATGAAACAAATGCAAACCTTTTGTTTGTTAATAATAATATCATTACAATTTTGAACAACTAAGTAGCTTAACTAGATGAGGCTTTACTTTCCATGCATGATGATATGCTGATTCTAGGTATATATGTACAATGTGCAGGTGTAATACATCCTCTACTTGCCGAGGTCAGGGTCTCACTGAAGGGGAAATCCTGCACACTACTTCATCTGACATGTTGGCTGCTGATGATTGACTAAAGGAGGGCATTGCTCAAGCAGACCATCTATGGTCTATTGTTCATCTATGATCTATTTGTCTGTCTATGGTCCGTCTATGGTCCATCTATGATCTATTTGTCTGTCTATGGTCCATCTATGATCTATGTGTCTGTCTATGGTCCATTTATGATCTATTTGTCTGTCTATGGTCCATTTATGATCTATTTGTCTGTCTGTGGTCTATGGTCCGTCTATGGTCTATTTGTCCATCTATGGTCTATGTTCCATCTATGATCTATGTGTCTGTCTATGGTCCATCTATTATCTATTTGTCTGTCTATGGTCCATCTATAATCTATTTGTCTGTCTATGGCCTATGGTCCATCTATGGTCTATTTACGGTCCATCTATGGTCTATTTACGGTCACACATTGGTCTATGGTCCATCTATGGTCTATGGTCCATCTATGGTCTATGATCCATCTATGGTCTATGATCCATCCATGGTCTATGATCCATCTATGGTCTATCTATGGTCTATGGTCCGTCTATGGTCCATCTATGATCTATTTGTCTGTCTATGGTCCATCAATGGTCTATGGTCCGTCTATGGTCTATGGTCCGTTTATGGTCTGTCTATGGTCCATCTATGATCTATTTGTCTGTCTATGGTGCATCTATGGTCTAGAGTCCATCTATGGTCTATGAGCCATCTATTGTCTATGATCCATCTATGGTCTATTTACAGTCCATCTATTGTCTATTTACGGTCCATCTATGGTCTATGGTCTATCTATGGTTTATTTACGGTCCATCTATGATCTGTTTACGGTCCGTCTATGGTCCATCTATGATCTATTTATGGTCCATCCATGGTCCATCTGTGGTCTATCTATGGTCTGGACTCCAAGGGGTGCACGGTTTAGTTTTTGCCCAAGCACTACACAGCTGATTCAAATAACCAACTAATCATGTGTAATGTTAGGGCAAAAAACAAAACTTGCTCCCCTTGGGRTCCCAAGGACAGAGTTTGGGAAACGCTGGTCTATAGTCTATCTATGGTCCATCCTATGGAGCGATGGACTACATGGATCTCACCGCCTCCCTCTCCAAGGCCTCTTGGAAATCCCTCAGCCGTTGCTCTTGGTACTGTCTCTCGCGGAACACTCGGTTCTGTCGGAGAACGTCCTTCTGCTGGCGGAGCTGCATGAGCTGGACGGCCAGGCGTCTCTCCAGCTGGGACTGACGGGTCAGACGCTCCACMAGCTGCTCCTCTCGAAGGGCCTCCTGCACCACAAAAGGACACAATTTGTGTAGGGTGAAGTTGGCTCTAGACGCTGATTTTGGGTCTGTTTTTAATTTCCCCACTAGTGGTTAAGGTTAGAATTGGGTGGAGGGGAAACTGATCATAGATCTGTACCTAGGGTAAACATCACCACGGAGCGACACATGACGGGGCGATCGAACAGGTCTAAATGTACATTTTATTTGTTTATAATCGTGGAAGTAGCTACCAAAGTCTTAGCTGAAATGACATGTGTAGGTTTTACACCTGTTCACAAATGACTATGTGACTGGTTACTAGTGCTGAACATGGATCATCATTAATAACATCATCATCGTGTAGTATGAGAGGTCATACACTGTCTGTGGGTTGCTGCTCACCTCTTGGGTCTCGTGGGCTTTCATTTGTTCCACTAAGACGCGGCGGCGGCGTTTCTCCCTCTGCTGACGAGCTGYTGCATCCTCCTCCAGCCTCTGGCGGATTTTCTGGATGTACTCGCTGTTGGCCTGAGCCAGCTCCTCAGGCTTCTGCAACTGGGAGCCATGGCTTCTGGAGGCCTCACTGTGGAAAGAGGACATCTGCTGGGCACTGTGGGGAGGATGAATGGTAGTCCAAGGGCCGCATATATCAAGCTTCTTAGAGTAGGAGTGATGATCTAKGATCAGCTTTGCCTTTTAGATCATAATGAATACAAGCAAATAGAAAGGGKGAACCTGATCCTAGATCAGCACCCCTACTCTGAAACAGTTGATACAAATTTTGGGGGGGAAATATTTGGGAAGATTTGTGGTTGGGATTTTTCCAACACGTACCTCAAAGAGGAGGTGCCAAAGCCSCCAGCAGGTGACAACTTCTTCCTGATCTTCTCAAACTGGGCGATTTCCATGTGAACCTTCTGTTAGGAAACCACAATGGAGAGATTGGTAAAAAAGGGCCTGTGAAGTTCTATGGAAATGATCCACAGYGGAGGGGTATGATGTGAAGCCAACCAGTTGCGTAGSTTMATCATGATGGGCCCAAGTGCCCCAAAAAATGACAGACCCCTATCACCACCCATATTTCCCTTAAAATGTAAATAATTTTGTTGGTAAGACTGTGTGTTAATATTACTAAGCATTGTAACAGCAGAGCAGAACCTAATCTAAGGGCACATTTGAAGCTGTTACCAGAGAAGTAATATAGCCAACACRTTCAGCACCAKGGATGGCGGTCAGAAATTAACCCGTATAAATCGATCAGCACCACGGAAWRCATAAAGCGGTCAAAAAACACCATATTTAATCTGCAAATAATAGACAACAGCCTKTATTATAAAACATAAATATATAGATCAATATCTTGACCGAAACACAGCTAATGACCCAGTACATGATCGCTGAAGTTATGCAYGGTRGCAAAACTGACATACMGGTATTYCAAATGRTCYKCCTCCCGCRKAGGSCTATAGCAGAAACACCAGCAAATCAATCAAGTRGACWATTCAAACAGATTGCTTAAATGGCAGCATGCCTTTTAACAGTATATGATGTGTATGTGCTTACTATTATTCTTATAGCCTAGTTAAAYGTATAGGCTATGATGACAATGAAATGSCTCAGCGGCCGTGCACCAGATCATGGTTTCCAAAGACAGATTGAGCATAGTCGTAGATTGACAAGCAATGTCAATTAATCTCAATAAAGTTTGATTTATATAGGCTGTCTGGGTTGCCTGCCATGTATTAATATAAGCTTACTCACTCATTTGATTGGCATTCGACGGGCCTTGCGCTCTACGAAGTCGTTGACTATGGCATTCAAATCCATGGTCYTGGCCCTGGTGTTTTCAATGGACAGAATGGCCAACAGTGTGTTGTCTCTCCTGCCCCATGCTGCTCCTCAGGTATGATTTMATTATTTTCAGTTTGGAAAAGGAGCGCTCGGCATTGGCTACAGTTACAGRCAGTCATAAAAAGGAGCATGTATGTAACTACTTCCCCAAATGTAGCAGTGACTGAATTGTAAKCCACAATGAGCATMTTGGCCAGGTCTCCCATTGTAGTGTGCTTTGCTATTTCCTTCTTAAAACAGGCCCTGAAAGAGAGTAATTGGCCAGGGAAGCTTGCTGATATATCTTTGCTGTAATGTTCAGCCAGCCGGCTGGCGGTCTCGCAGAGCGCATCATCATCTGCGTTGGCCAGGGTAGTGGGATGGATGGAGTCAAACAGACTCGATGTTGCCCGCAGACTTTTAAATCTGTTTTTTCTGACTGAGGAGCTAATGAGGACTATTACCATTCTGACTGGGGAGCTAATGAGACTATACATTCTGACTGAGAGCTAATGAGACTATACATTCTGACGACTGAGAGCTAATGAGACTATACATTCTGACTGAGAGCTAATTGAGCAACTCGATCTGAACTTGAGAAGCTTAAATGAGCATTTATACATTCTGACTGAAGGCTAATGAGACTATACATCTGACTGAGAAGCTAATGAGGACTATACATTCTGAACTGAGAGCCTAATTGAAGACTATACATTCTGACTGAGACTAATGAGATTATACATTGTGCTGAGAAGCTAATGAGATATACATTCTGACTAGAGATGAGACTAATGCAGACTTATACATCGCGCCATGAAGACATTATGCACCTGATAAAATCGGTTTCCTATTGAACATACTTCTTTCCGAAAGAAATATTATAGTTTGATTACATTTTAGGGTGAGTAAATATTATTTTTTKGACTTGTTGAAACAAAGTTTAGGGGTAGATTTTCGGATTCCTCCTTCCTCGATGGCCCAAACTAAACTGACTTTTTGGGATATAAAGAAGGATTTTATCTAACAAAACGACACTACATGTTATAGCTGGGACCATTTGGATGACAAATCAGAGGAAGATTTTCAAAAAGTGAATATTAAATCGTTATATGTGAATGTATGAAACCTGTGCCGGTGGAAAAATGTTGATGTGGGGCGCCGTTCTCAAACAATTGCATGGCGTGTTTTCACTGTAATAGCTACTGTAAATCAGACAGTGCAATTAGATTAACAAGAATTTAAGCTTTCAGCCGATATAAGACACTTATATGTACTTAAATGTTTAAAATAATATTAATGATTTATGATTAATTATTTATTTGAATTGCGCACCCTTCAGTTTCACCGGAAGTTGTCCCGCTAGCGGGACACCGATCCTTTCTCCTCACCTGATGTTAAACAGATGGTGAATGATCAAGATGCGTTCTGTGCGGAGGTTCTGCATCACGGCCTTGACGTTAGTCACATAGGAGTTACACACATTCTCCCAGTATGGAACCAGGTACTCTGGTATCTCCTGGGGAAGAGAGACAAAAGATGCTCTGGGGTGAAGTTTCCCTTAGTTACAGATCTAGGATCAGCTTTCTCTTCCCCAATCCTAACCTTAAACATTAGTGGGASAAATGCAAAACTGACTCAAGATCAGCGTCTAGGGGCAACTTCAYCCTACTCCACAAAAGAMAGTCGAATGGGGAAATGCAGGCTCAAACATAGACAGAGACCAGGCCAATGAGTGTAAATAGAAGTTTGGGAGGTCCCTCTTGTGGCCATCCATGGCTATTGCAAATGACTCAACTCAACCTTGTAGTTCTAGACCTCATTGATTTCAAGAATGAGAGCAGAAGGACCAGTGCCTGGTTCTCTTTGTTAATTGATTCGTAATTGGCCTGAACCTTTATGCTGAACACATCCATGCATTCTGACTGAGAGCTAATGAGACTATACATTCTGACTGAGAGCTAATGAGATTATACATTCTGACTGAGAGCTAATGAGATTATACATTCTGACTGAGAGCTAATGAGATTATACATTCTGACTGAGAGCTAATGAGACTACGATGCAAACACGTATGTGACCAAAAAACATCTGCTAAACACGTATGTGACCAATAACATCTGCTAAACACTTGTATGTGACCAATAACATCTGCTAAACACGTGTATGTGACCAATAACATCTGCTAAACACGTGTATGTGACCAATAACATCTGCTAAACACGTATTGTACCAATAACATCTGCTAATCACGTGTATGTGACCAATAACATCTGCTAAACAGTATGTGACCAATAACATCTGCTAAACACGTATGTGACCAATAACATCTGCTAATCACGTGTATGTGACCAATAACATCTGCTAAACACGTATGTGACAATAACATCTGCTAAACACGTATGTGACCAATAACATCTGCTAAACACGTGTATGTGACCAATAACATCTGCTAATCACGTGTATGTGACCAATAACATCTGCTAAACACGTATGTGACCAATAACATCTGCTAAACACGTATGTGACCAATAACATCTGCTAAACACGTATGTGACCATAACATCTGCTAAACACTGTGATTGTGACCAATAACATCTGCTAAACACGTGTAATGTGACCAATAACATCTGCTAAACACTTGTATGTGACCAATAACATCTGCTAAACACGTGTACGTGACCAATAACATCTGTTTAAACACGTGTATGTGACCAATAACATCTGCTAAACACGTATGTGACCAATAACATCTGCTAAACACGTGTACGTGACCAATAACATCTGTTAAACACGTGTATGTGACCAATAACATCTGCTAACCACGTATGTGACCAATAACATCTGCTAAACACTGTATGTGACCAATAACATCTGCTAACACGTGTACGTGACCAATAACATCTGCTAAACACTTGTATGTGACCAATAACATCTGCTAAACACGTGTATGTGACCAATAACATCTGCTAAACACGTGTATTTGACCAATAACATCTGCTAAACACGTGTATGTGACCAATAACATCTGCTAAACACGTGTATGTGACCAATAACATCTGCTAAACACTGTATGTGACCAATAACATCTGCTAAACACAGTGTATGTGACCAATAACATCTGCTAACCACGTTATGTGACCAATAACATCTGCTAACCATGTGTATGTGACCAATAACATCTGCTAAACACTTGTATGACAATAACATCTGCTAAACCACGTGTATGTGACCAATAACATCTGTTAAACACGTCTATGTGACAATAACATCTGCTAAACACGTGTATGTGACCAATAACATCTGCTAAACACGTGTATGTGACCAATAACATCTGCTAACACGTGTATGTGACCAATAACATCTGCTAAACACGTGTATGTGACCAATAACATCTGCTAACACGTGTATGTGACCAATAACATCTGCTAAACACGTGTATGTGACCAATAACATCTGTTAACACGTGTATGTGACCAATAACATCTTGCTAAACACTGTATGTGACCAATAACATCTGCCTAAACACTTGTATGTGACCAATAACATCTGGCTAAACACTTGTATTGACCAATAACATCTGCTAACCATGTGTATGTGACCAATAACATCTGCTAAACACTTTATGTGACCAATAACATCTGCTAACCATGTGTATGTGACCAAATAACATCTGCTAACACGTGTATGTGACCAATAACATCTGCTAACCATGTGTATGTGACCAATAACATCTGCTTAAACACGTGTATGTGACCAATAACATCTGCTAAACACGTGTATGTGACCAATAACATCTGCTAAACACGTGTATGTGACCAATAAACATCTGCTGAACACGTGTATGTGACCAATACCATCTGATAAACACGTGTATGTGACCAATAACATCTGCTAAACACGTGTATGTGACCAATACAATTTGGTTAGAGATCAGCACAGATGAAATGTTGTGAGATGGTATGTCAAGTCAAATATATTTTAAGTGCATTTAACAGACGTCGCAGTTCCAAGAAAGGAGGTAATAATACCGTAGCCTGATCCCAGATCTGTTTGTGATATAGGAGTTTACAGATCTGGGACCAGGCGAATAATATGGGTTTGTCAGAGTTGGGTTAAATGCGGAAGATACAATTCAGTTATACAACTGACAAGGTATTCCTTTTTTCTTATGTCCATTGTGCACTAAACAATGTCAAATTTTATTTTATTAGTAACCTGCACCGAATACAACAGACCTTGTACAACAGACCAGAGCCCCAAACCAACAATGCAGTTTAACAAATACGGATAAGAATAAATTATAAAATAAATTTTAAAAATAAGTTACAAACAACGCAAATAAACAAACAAAAAACACAATCGGTTGGGAAAACGTAAAACGTCAGCCTTCTTCTCTGGCGCCATTGTTTAAAACTTCTTAGGGCTAGGCCCCTTTTTTCTCCACTTCCTGCCTGAATGACGTGCCCAAAGTAAACTGCCTGTAGCTCAGGCCCTGAAGCCAGGATATGCATATAATTGGTACCATTGAAAATAAAACACTTTGAAGTTTGTAGAAATGTTAAAATAATGTAGGAGAATATAACACAATAGATATGGTAGGAGAAAAAACAACCGTATTTCTTTGTTGTTGGAGAAACCATCCTCTTAGAAATGCAAGAGAATTGAAAATTAGCTCCCTGGATGCAATTCCTATGGCTTCCACAGGGTGTCAGCAGTCTATGTTCAAGGTTTCAGGCTTGTAACTTCAAAAACAAATAAGAAATAACAGTTTGTTAGGACACAGTCTTGGAAATTCGTGTTGCTCCGCCATGAAGACATTATGCACCTGATAAAATCGGTTTCCTATTGAACATACTTCTTTCCGAAAGAAATATTATAGTTTATTCATTTTAGGGTGAGTAATATTATTTTTTTGACTTGTTGAAACAAAGTTTAGGGGTAGATTTTCGGATTCCTCCTTCCTCGATGGCCCAAACTAAACTGACTTTTTGTATTAAAGAAGGATTTTATCTAACAAAACGACACTACATGTTATAGCTGGGACCATTTGGATGACAAATCAGAGGAAGAATTTCAAAAAGTGAATATTAAATCGTTATATGTGAATGTATGAAACCTGTGCCGGTGGAAAAATGTTGATGTGGGGCGCCGTTCTCAAACAATTGCATGGCGTGTTTTCACTGTAATAGCTACTGTAAATCAGACAGTGCAATTAGATTAACAAGAATTTAAGCTTTCAGCCGATATAAGACACTTATATGTACTTAAATGTTTAAAATCGATAATATTTATGATTATTTTATTTGAATTGCGCACCCTTCAGTTTCACCGGAGTTGTCCCGCTAGCGGGACACCGATCCTTTCTCCTCACCTGATGTTAAACAGATGGTGAATGATCAAGATGCGTTTCGTGCGGAGGTTCTGCATCACGGCCTTGACGTTAGTCACATAGGAGTTACCCACATTCTCCCAGGATGGAACCAGGTACTCTGGTATCTCCTGGGAAGAGAGACAAAAGATGCTCTGGGTGAAGTTTCCCTTAGTTACAGATCTAGGATCAGCTTTCTCTTCCCCAATCCTAACCTTAAACATTAGTGGGAGAAATGCAAAACTGACTCAAGATCAGCTCTAGGGGCAACTTCATCCTACTCCACAAAAGACAGTCGAATGGGGAAATGCAGGCTCAAACATAGACAGAGACCAGGCCAATGAGTGTAAATAGAAGTTTGGGAGGTCCCTCTTGTGGCCATCCATGGCTATTGCAAATGGACTCAACTCAAACCTTGTAGTTCTAGACCTCATTGATTTCAAGAATGAGAGCAGAAGGACCAGTGCCTGGTTCTCTTTGTTAATTGATTCGTAATTGGCCTGAACCTTTATGCTGAACACATCCATGCATTCTGACTGAGAGCTAATGAGACTATACATTCTGACTGAGAGCTAATGAGATTATACATTCTGACTGAGAGCTATGAGATTATTACATTCTGACTGAGAGCTAATGAGAATTATACATTCTGACTGAGAGCTAAATGAGACTACGATTTCTGACTGAGAGCTAATGAGACTATACATTCTGACTGGGAGCTAATGAGACTTATACATTCTGACTGAGAGCTAATGAGATTATACATTCTGACTGAGAGCTAATGAGACTATACAGTCTGACTGAGAGCTAATGAGACTATACATTCTGACTGAGAGCTAATGAGACTACGATTTCTGACTGGGAGCTAATGAGACTATACATTTCTGACTGGGAGCTAATGAGACTATACATTCTGACTGAGAGCTAATGAGACTATACATCTGACTGAGACTATGAGACTATACATTCTGACTGGGAGCTAATGAGACTATACATTCTGACTGAGAGCTAATGAGATTATACATTCTGACTGAGAGCTAATGAGACTATACATTCTGACTGAGAGCTAATGAGACTATACATTCTGACTGAGAGCTAATGAGACTATACATTCTGACTGAGAGCTAATGAGATTATACATTGTGACTGAGAGCTTAATGAGACTATACATTCTGACTGAGAGCTAATGAGACTTATACATTCTGACTGAGAGCCAATGAGACTATACATTCTGACTGAGAGCTAATGAGATTATACATTGTGACTGAGAGCTAATGAGATTATACATTCTGACTGAGAGCTAATGAGACTATACATTCTGACTGAGAGCTAATGAGACTATACATTCTGACTGAGAGCTAATGAGACTATACATTCTGACTGGAGCTAATGAGATTATTACATTGTGACTGAGAGCTAATGAGATTATACATTCTGACTGAGAGCTAATGAGACCATATACATTCTGACTGGAAGCCAATGAGACTATACATTCTGACTGAGAGCTAATGAGACTATAATTGTGACAGAGAGCTAAGGGAAGAGAAAAAGCCCATGCAAACCTATAATGTTCTCTTGTCTTGCACTAGTGTGCACCCTACAGGGTAAAGTTCCCCCTAGGTACAGATGTTGGATCAGCTTCTGTTTTCCCCAATCCTAAACCTTAACCACTAGGGGAAAATGCAAAACTGATCAAGATTAGCATCTACGGGAAACACACCCTAATTCCTACTGTACCTTGGGAAGGGCTCGTCCACGTACACCCATGTTGCAGTTCCAGGGTGGGAGCAAGGGGCTCGTAGGGCTGGC
>NC_036855.1:1518802-1529249 GCF_002910315.2 Salvelinus sp. IW2-2015
TCCCTGGATGCAATTCCTATGGCTTCCACAGGGTGTCAGCAGTCTATGTTCAAGGTTTCAGGCTTGTAACTTCAAAAACAAATAAGAAATAACAGTTTTAGTAGGACACAGTCTTGGAAATTCGTGTTTGCTCGCTTTGTGAAGTGCACCAGTCCCTCCTGCAGCAAAGCACCCCCACAACATGATGCTGCCACCCCCGTGCTTCACGGTTGGGATGGTGTTCTTTGGCTTGCAAGCCTCCCCCTTTTTCCTCCAAACATAACGATGGTCATTATGGCCAAGCAGTTCTATTTTTGTTTCATCAGACCAGAGGACATTTCTCCAAAAAGTAAGATAGTTGTCCCCATGTGCAGTTGCAAACCATAGTCTGGCTTTTTATGGCGGTTTTGGAGCAGTGGCTTCTTCCTTGCTGAGCGGCCTTTCAGGTTATGTTGATATAGGACTCGTTTTACKGTGAATATAGATACTTTTGTACCTGTTTTCTCCAGCATCTTCACAATGTCCTTTGCTGTTGTTCTGGGATTGATTTTCACTTTTCACACCATAGTACGTTCATCTCTAGGAGACAGAACGCGTCTCCTTCCTGAGCGGTATGACGGTATGAATATATTTCAGAGTGTGCAAAGCTGTCATCAAGGCAAAGGGTGGCTGCTTTGAAGAATCTAAAATATATTTTGATTTGTTTAATGCTTTTTTGGTTACTACATGATTCCATATGTGTTATTTCATAGTTTTGATGAATTCACTATTCCACAATGTAGAAAATAGTAAAAATAAAGAAAAACCCTGGAATGAGTAGGTGTGTCCAAACTTTTGACTGGTACTGTATACATTTAGATATATATATATATTTTTTAATGTTTTATTGTCACATACACCAGTGATATGTGTTGTGTTAAAGTGCAGTGATATGTGTTGTTTTAAAGGGTCAGCCATAGTATTATGGCGCCCCTGGAGCAAATTTAAGATCGAGATTCTCATTTCAACTTGCTTTTTATTGTCAGCTGGCAAGCGCATGTGATATTTGGTTCTGGGTGATGCTAAGATAACATGTTCATGAGCAGGATGGGAGGAGCATCACCTGCATTAGTGTGGAGAAATGGTTGATGAGCACCGCCGTGTGGTCTTCCAGCCAGCCGTCGCACATGATCGCCGCCCGCTCCTGCCCCGCTTCTTCCTTACGCTTATCACAGATGTCCCACAGACGCTCGCGCAGGTCCTGCAGTGTCACGACACCAGACGAGAAAGATAGACAAACACAGACAGAAGGACAGACCGACGAGACAGAACGACGGATAGACAGACAGACGGACCAGCATAGCGACAGACAGACTAAGTATTGACAGGCAATGGGAAAAACAGCAGACATGAGCAAATGTCACACAGACACGGCTTTGATAGTGTTTGTGTTACTGTAGCCTACATCCAGACGCTGGTGCAGCTCTGCCTTGGTCTCCTCGTCATCTCTCATGTCCTTGGGGATGCTGTTATAGTTCTGCTGCCACTGGGACACGAACTCTTGCTTCAGGTCGGGCCGTCGGAGGTACTGCTTAAACTCCTCTCTGCAAGCGTCACAAGATAAGAGAGTTARAGTTACTTCTCTCTGTTCACACTGTACATATCCCAAATGCAGTGTGGCAGACGGCAGGAAGAGGTGAGGGGAGTGGTAATCGAGGAGAGATATCTTGTAGGTCGCTGGCTCCACCCCAAAGCCTTATATGGACTTCCTGCCCCAACGAGGCAAGACTGTAAATCGTTAAGCCACGGAGTGCTTGGGGATAAAGGAGGAAGCAGCCTGCACAAAGGGGCAGAGTAGGTGAGAGAAACAAGAGCAAAAAAATCTGTGTGATTGCCCGTTGTGACCTGGACTGTTGGATTACCCCCTTGTGTACTGGATTGGCTGAGGACCCAAGTGTGAGGATTACCCCTGGAAAACGGAATGGACAAAGAGAACAGCTTGTGGATTGTGAGGTGATTGGTGAATTCCCTGTGTACCAAAATCCCCAATAAACTTCCCCTTTGCATTCTATTTGTGCCACTGGTGCCTGTTTTGTTATTGAACATGGTGATGTGGAAACCCCACACCCTTGATCTTTTTACAGCAGTAGTATAGATCCAAGTCATCAAGGCATCCTCACTGATGAGAGATCAGATCAAAAAACAGACATGACTTGAAATCACTGGCCACTTTAATAATGTTTACATATTTTTGCATTACTCATCTCATATGTATATACTGTATCTTAGTCTATGCCGCTCTGACATTGCTCGCCCAAATATTTCTATATTCTTAATTCCATTCCTTTGCTTTAGATTTGTGTGTATTGTTGTGTAATTGTTAGATGTTACTGCACTGTTGGAGTTAGAAAAATAAGCATTTTGCTACACCCGCAATAACATCTGCTAAACACGAGTGCAGTCAGTCAGTCCAGTCAGCAGTCATCAGTCCCACCCAGCGAAGTCCAGTCCAGTGAGTCAGCCAGTGAGCTCAGCCAGCAGTTCAGCAGCCTAGTAGTCAGCCAGTGAGTCAGCCAGTCAGCGGGTCAGTGAGGTCAGTCAGTGAATAAGTCAGTCAGATCAGTCACGGTCAGCGAGCGCACCAGTCCAGTCAGTCAGTCGCGCCAGTCAGCGAGTCGGCCAGTCAGATGAGTCCTGGTGAGACTGCGCCAGGCATCAGCCAGTGGAGATCAGCTAGTCGCAGTCAGTAGGTTCTAGCAACCATGCAGCACGACAGACAGCAACAGCGTACCTGAGACTCTGAGATGTGCATCCAGGGGTCTGGCAGAAGCGTTGTCCCCATGTTCAGAGAGTGTGATTCTCTGCAGGATCTCCCAGAATAGTACTGCAACTGCACACCTGACGGGACACACGAGAGTCGATGGGTGAATCTCAAGATATATCAGTTGATAAATCCTTGATTTCCTCGCATCCTTTCTCCTCACTCCTTATCAAAATGCAATGGAGGAGGCAGAGGAGGAACCTCGGATATTCTCCTCCAATGCGTTTTGAGAAGGAACCGAGAAAAAAGGACTGATGAATCAAAGAAATACAATGAGATCACATAAATAGGGAATCAACACCCCACGTAATTACCCGTCACTAGTCAAGTTTGGGTCACTTAGAAATGTCTTGTTTAGAAGAAAAAGCAATTTTTTTGCCATTAAATAACATCAAATTGATCAGAAATACAACATTAACAATGTCTACACTGTAAATGACTATTGTTGCTGGAAACGGCTGATTTTTAATGGAATATCAACATAGGCGTACAGAGGCCCATTATCAGCACTCCTGTTGTTCCAATGGCAGTTGTGTTAGCTATCCAATTTTATCATTTTAAAAAGGCTAATGAAAATTATAAAACCCTTTTGCAATTATGTTAGCACAGCTGAAAACTGTTGTCTTGATTAAAAGAGCAATAAAACTGGCCTTCTTAGACTAGTTGAGTATCTGAAGCATCAGCCTTTGTGGGTTCGATTACAGCTCAAAATGGCCAGAAACAAATACTTCTTCTGAGAAATGAAGGCTTATTCCATGCGAGAAATTGCCAAGAAACTGAAGATCTCGTACAAACGCTGTGTACTACTCCTTCACAGACAAGCCCAAACTGCCTCTAACCAGAACCAGCATAGAAAGAGGATGGGAGGCCCGGCACAACTGAGCAAGAGGACAAGTACATTAGTATCACCCTCCAAGTCCTCAACTGGCACTTCATTAAATAGTACCCGCAAAACACCAGTCCTCAACGTCAACAGTGAAGAGGTAACTCCGGGATGCTGGCCTTCTAGGCAGAGTTGCAAAGAAAGCCATATCTCAGACTGCCGCAATAAAAATAAATATTAAGATGGGCAAAGAACACAGACACTGGACAGAGAACTCTGCTAGAAGGCCAGCATCCGGAGTCGCTCTTCACTGTTGACGTTGAGACTGGTGTTTTGGCGGGTACTATTAATGATACTATAATATATAATTACCAGTGGCGTAAAGTACTTAAGTAAAATACTTTAAAGTCTACTAAGAATTTTTGTTGGTATCTGTACTTTCTATTATATTTTTGGCAACTTTATTTTTTACTTTGCTCCATACATTTCCCTGACACCAAAAAGTATCGTTACATTTTGACAGGAAAAATTTGCCAATTCACACACTTATCAAGAAAACATCCCTGGTCAACCTACTGGTTTGCTTAATATAAGGAATTTTTATTATTTATACTTTTACTTTTGATACTTAAGTACATTTATGCAATTCCATTTACTTTAATGGCTTAAGTATTTTAAACCAATATCTTTTAGACTTTACTCAAGTAGTATTTTACTGGGTGACTTCACTTTTACTTGAGTAACTTTCTATTAAGGTACTTACTTTTACTCAAGTATGACAATTGAAGTACTTGTTCCACCACTGATAATTATATAGATAGTACATATATTGGGTAATATGTGTACATATATTATTGTTGCAGACCTGTGGCGCCACTTGCGTAGCTGGCGGTAAGAAGGCCTCCAACTGCAGGATGGTGAGAGGTGCTGTCTGTGGGGAAAGCTCCTAAAGGGGCGGGGCGAGGAGGGGTTAGGGGGAGCTAGACAAGCCCCGCCATTCCCCCGTTTTCCACGGTAATGAAAGTCGGTGCACTGATGACAGCATCAAAGCATCACTCTGGAGCTTGGCGGCCGACTGCGATGTGCGTGAACGCCGCACCTTGAGCCAGCTGTGCAATAGCTGGGGGGACAGAGAAGTACAGGGGTGATAGTTGACCCTAGAGAAGCTGATCTTCGGTCAGTTTACATTTTACCATGCCACTATGGTTAATCCGGGTTGAGGAGGAGGGGAAGGGCGCGAAGGCTTGATAGTTCCTAGACACCTGAGTACACACTATGGGGGCAAGCTTCGATCTTCGTCGTCCACTTCAAGAGGAGTATACTCATGCAACTATTGCATGCCTTCAGACACGGATAGACGGGGCTCAGCCACTCCTCCATTGGTCCTGAAGGCCTGCTCTGCCTGGTCTGTGCAGAACCTCGACCACGCACTAGCAGGCTCACAAGCCCTCTGAACCCGCGCAGATGAGCTCAGCACACTGCACCATTCACATGCAACTGAGTCTGGGAGGGATAGGGGCTGAGAACGGGGCAACGTAAGCATTTGTATTTGATTATGGATCCCCGCCATTTAGCTGCTGCGCTCCAAGCATACACTCACCATGTCAGCTGCTTATATGATAATAAAACACTTACAATACATGTCATACTCAGAAAAGCACAACAACCCACCCTAAGTGATGTGCCCTCAGGACACCCAATACACTGTTCACTAAAACCGACCACTATCTAAACAACAATAAATTCCACCTGTTGTACGTCTCGTGTTGTATAGTGGCGCCGTTAATGCGTTCACTCCTAAATGAAGTGTGAGGTCTCATTGTGCTCTTGTGGCCTAAGGTTAGTTGTCTGTTATTCTTCTATATCACATCGCCGGCTGGTCCATATGTGTAATTTGTACCCTGTTCTTTAAAAAATCCTGATACTACACTCGCTGGCACTCAAGTACCCATGATAGAGTGGAGCGTAATTCATTGTAGTCTATATGGCTCACTATATGGTAGTAGCTGGTACAATTTCCAAATAGTCGCGCTCATGGAGTTGGGGACTTTGTGCAAGAGACCCTTCTGGTGGCAATGTCTTGTGGGTAATGCACGGTGGTTCAGCTGGGGAAGGCTGCGTCCCAAAGGCCACCCCTATTACTCATTATATTACTCGGGCACTATGTGATAAGCCCACAGGCACTGGAGTTCATATAGTGTAACGGTTCGCATTGATGTAGTTCATAGCGAGGGCACCTGGCTACAACAGTAGTGCACTATATAGGGAAAGGGTGGCATTTTGGGCTCAGCCAATGCTTGTAGTTAGGTACATTCCATGGTCGAGGGCTGCAAGCAATATACCTCCTCGTCTTTGAATTTGATTCGTATCGCACCTTCTTGCAGGACATCCTCTGAATTTTCTTCCTCTGGGGCAGGGGGTGGGCTGGGCTCCTCGCGAGACCAGCTGGGGTCAAGAGGGAGAGAGGCCTCGAAAAAGCGAGGAGCGTCATCACATTTACACGTCAACAACCAATCCTAATCGCATCCTGTTCTGAGTTAGTTCATTTTCCCCAAAAGAAAACCTCAAAAAAGCTGTGTGACACAAGAAAACTACATATACCTAAGCTTGACACAGTACTTGTAGTGCAGGATCGCGAGTCCCATCAACCAGAACAATGCTAATCATGAGTAGCTTGTGACGTATTTGATAATTTCCTAACTGCGTTGGACTTGCTTACTCAATTTTAAAGAGGACATTTCTTCTGAATCGGTGAGAGGGAGACGAATTGTGGAAGGTGAGATGATGTGTACGGGGCAAATCCAAATCTGGTACCTTGAAAGTGGTGATTTTCATTGATCCCCCCCCCTTAATAAGGACTGATAGACCATGGCTGACCACCAGATTCCTGGGGTACAAATTATTTTATCGAGGTATGAAGCAGAAAAACCTAGCAGTACTCCGGACCTCCAGCATGCTCGGATTTCTGAATACCCACTGGGGTAGAAAGTCCAAAGCCATTTCTTGATCTTGGTGCCACAGCTTTCTTCTTGTCCTTGCCAGAGTGTTTGCTGCGGCGGCAGGCGGAGGCGGAGCTTGGGACATCTTCTTGTATGCCACGTATACGTCTATCCATCTGCGTGGCTGAGCCTCCTCATTCTCCTCTGCCTCGCGCTGCAACGCCTCCTCACACTGACACCTGGACCACACAACTACCCATGAGAAACACACACGTATGCTCGCACACACACAACACACCACACACACACACACACACTTCTTCACCATGTTGTTGATGGCTGTCAGAGCAGTCTGATAGATGTCATGCAGCAGCTTCTCGTCAGGTGTCTGGAAGCCTTTCTGTTTCAATAGAGGCCACTTCCAGTAGAGTAGGGAGGTCTGCGGGGAAACAGTGGAACACCTGCATAGCACACATTGCTGCCTCGACACAACAATCACATGATGCAAAACGCATCATCAATGGAAGTTTTTGCTCTGTACTGAAAATGCCTTATCTTGAAAACCTGACTGCTGACATGCAAAACAAAAATGGGATTGCATTAACAGTGGACATATGTGAACAAAGTTCTACAATATTGTTTTGTAGGAAATATTAACAGTCTATATTACCACGGTGAGGAGGTAAATTGGTGTGAGCTGCCAGGCTTTATCTTACACTTTGGTTTTCTTCTTCTCATCTCCTCAGAGTCTCTTTTACCAGCACTCTTGGTGACTCTTTCAGAACTGGAGGGACAGGAGTGTTTTGATGATGAGACGACAGTAACAATTGTTGAAAACCATATACTGTAAATCCTCTAAATAAGCAAAGGTATTAACTATTGAATAGCTGTGATTCTCCCTGACTGCCATTGGCATACCAGATCAAATGGGTCATGCTGTGATTGACTGCACAAAAGGCCACTTCATTATGCTCTGCATAAACGGATAATAAATGACAGAAAATCCAGATTTTGGCTAGGCGGATAGCAGCTGGATAGGTCAGTTTCTATTATACATCAAGTGGAGAATAACTGTCAGAAAGGCAGGTGTGTATTCATTAGGGCACACCGTTGCAAAACCTTTTTCAATGGAAAAAACGTTTTGCAACCAAAACAGGAGTTTTAGTATTACAAAGTGTAGTATTGGTTCCCTCCCTGTTTGCTTCCATTTGGTTCAGAATGGTTTCTAAGTGAATACACCCTAGGTATTTCTGATGAATCTGGACGAATCCCTTCTCCTGAGCAGCAGCCTTCTGCTTGCCTCTTGGATTTGTCAGTCTGGGTTCCTGGCTCCTCCAGCGCCACGATGTCTAGCAGTGAGAATACAGGTGAATTCTGGCCCCGCCTCAGCAGCACCTGTTTGTCAATGCCTGTGTAGTAATCCCGCAAGAGACGTAGAGAGTCCTGGAATCGGTCCACTTCCACCTGGAGGAGGACAACATTAGTACATCAGTGTGCATTTCAGCCAAGGAGCTAACCAACCTCGAAATGGAGATAAAAACCCAAACCTGAAACATTCCTGTTTTCACTTAAACACGTAAGCAATTGTACAGTCGCTCATGACAGATTAGGCAATTAGGGGGTGTTCCCAGACACATATTAAGCATAGTCCTGGATTATTTTTTATATACAGTGGGGAGAACACAAGTATTTGTATCACTGCCAATTTTGCAGGTTTCCTACTTCACAAAGCAGTGCTAGGTCTGTAATCTTATCATAGGTACACTCAACTGTGGAACGGAGAATCTAAAACAAAATCACGAAAATATCACATTGTATGATTTTTAAGTAATTATTTGCATTTTATTGCATGACATAAGTATTTGATCACTACCAACCAGTAAGAATTCCGGCTCTCTCACAGACCTGTTAGTTTTTCTTTAAGAAGCCCTCCGTTTCTCCATCCATTACCTGTATTAACTGCACCTGTTTGAACCGCGTTACCTGTATAAAAGACCCTGTCACACACCTCAATCAAACAGACTCCAACCTCTCCACACAATGGCCAAGCCAGAGAGCTGTGTAAGGACATCAGAGATAAAATTGTAGACCTGCACAAGGCTGGGATGGGCTACAGGACAATAGGCAAGCAGCTTGGTGAAAAGGCAACAACTGTTGGCGCAATTATTAAGAAAATGGAAGAAGTTCAAGATGACGGTCAAATCACCCCTCGGTTCGGGGCTCCATGCAAGATCTCACCTCGTGGGGCATCAATGATCATGAGAATGTGAGGGACAGCCCAGAACTACACGGCAGGACCTGGTCAATGACCTGAGAGAGAGCTGGGACCACAGTCTCAAAGAAAACCATTAGTAACACACTACGCCGTCATGGATTAAAATCCTGCAGCGCACGCAAGGTCCCCCTGCTCAACAGGCATGTCCAGGCCGCGTCTGAAGTTTGCAATGACCATCTGGATGATCCAGAGGAGGAATGGGAGAAGGTCATGTGGTCTGATGAGACAAATAGAGCTTTTTGGTCTAAACTCCACTCGCCGTGTTTGAGGAAGAAGAAGGATGAGTACAACCCCAAGAACACCCATCAAACCGTGAAGCATGGAGGTGGAAACATCATTCTTTGGGGATGCTTTTTGAAAGGGGACAGGACGACTGCACGTATTGAGGGGAGGATGGATGGGGCCATGTATCGCGAGATCTTGGCCAACAACCTCCTTCCCTCAGTAAGAGCATTGAAGATGGGTCGTGGCTGGGTCTTCAGCATGACAACGACCCGAAACACATAGCCAGGGCAACTAAGGAGTGGCTCCGTAAGAAGCATCTAAAGGTCCTGGAGTGGCCTAGCCAGTCTCCAGACCTGAACCCAATAGAAAATCTTTGGAGGGAGCTGAAAGTCCGTATTGCCCAGCGACAGCCCCGAAACTCTGAAGGATCCGGAGAAGGTCTGTATGAGGAGTGGGCCAAAATCCCTGCTGCAGTGTGTGCAAACCTGGTCAGAAACTACAGGAAACGTATGATCTCTGTAATTGCAAACAAAGTGTTTCTGTACCAAATATTAAGTTTTGCTTTTCTGATGTATCAAATACTTATGTCATGCAATAAAATGCAAATTAATTACTTAAAAATCATACAATGTGATTTTCTGGATTTTTGTTTTAGATTCCGTCTCTCACAGTTGAAGTGTACCTATGATAAAAATGACAGACCTCTACATGCTTTGTAAGTAGGAAAACCTGCAAAATCGTCGGGGTATCAAATACTTGTTCTCCCCCACTGTATATATATACAGTTGAAGTCGGAAGTTTACATACACCATCTAGCAAATACATTTAAACTAAGTTTCACAATTCCTGACATTTAATCCTTGTAAAAATTCCCTATCTTACGTCAGTTAGGATCACCACTATATTTTAAGAATGTGAAATGTCAGATAATAGTAGAGAGAATGATTTATTTCAGCTTTTATTTCTTTCATCACATTCCCAGTGGGTCAGAAGTTGACATGCACTCAATTAGTATTTGTTAGCATTGCCTTTAAATTGTTTACTTGGGTCAAACGTTTCAGGTAGCCTTCCACAAGCTTCCCACAATAAGTTGGGTGAATTTTGGCCCATTCCTCCTGACAGAGCTGTGTGTAACTGAGTCAGGTTTGTAGGCCTCCTTGCTCGCACAAGCTTTTTCAGTTCTGCCCACAAATTTTCTATGGGATTGAGGTCAGGGCTTTGTGATGGCCACTCCAATACTTGACTTTGTTGTCCTTAAGCCATTTTGCCACAACTTTGGAAGTATGCTTGGGGTCATTGTCCATTTGGAAGACCCATTTGCGACCAAGCTTTAACTTCCTGACTGATGTCTTGAGATGTTCCTTCAATATATCCACATCATTTTCCTCCCTCATGAGGCCATCTAG
>NC_036855.1:1529274-1543133 GCF_002910315.2 Salvelinus sp. IW2-2015
CTATATATATACGTATATATACAGTTGAAGTCGGAAGTTTACATACACCTTAGCCAAATACATTTAAACTAAGTTTCACAATTCCTGACATTTAATCCTTGTAAAAATTCCCTATCTTACGTCAGTTAGGATCACCACTATATTTTAAGAATGTGAAATGTCAGAATAATAGTAGAGAGAAGATTTATTTCAGCTTTTATTTCTTCTATCACATTCCCAGTGGGTCAGAAGTTGACATGCACTCAATTAGTATTTGTTAGCATTGCCTCTAAATTGTTTCACTTGGGTCAAACGTTTCAGGTAGCCTTCCACAAGCTTCCCACAATAAGTTGGGTGAATTTTGGCCCATTCCTCCTGACAGAGCTGGTGTAACTGAGTCAGGTTTGTAGGCCTCCTTGCTCGCACAAGCTTTTTCAGTTCTGCCCACAAATTTTCTATGGGATTGAGGTCAGGGCTTTGTGATGGCCACTCCAATACCTTGACTTTGTTGTCCTTAAGCCATTTTGCCACAACTTTGGAAGTATGCTTGGGGTCATTGTCCATTTGGAAGACCCATTTGCGACCAAGCTTTAACTTCCTGACTGATGTCTGAGATGTTCCTTCAATATATCCACATAATTTTCCTCCCTCATGAGGCCATCTAGTTTGTGAAGTGCACCAGTCCCTCCTGCAGCAAAGCACCCCCACAACATGATGCTGCCACCCCGTGCTTCACGGTTGGGATGGTGTTCTTTGGCTTGCAAGCCTCCCCCTTTTTCCTCCAAACATAACGATGGTCATTATGGCCAAGCAGTTCTATTTTTGTTTCATCAGACCAGAGGACATTTCTTCAAAAAGTAAGATAGTTGTCCCCATGTGCAGTTGCAAACCATAGTCTGGCTTTTTATGGCGTTTTGGAGCAGTGGCTTCTTCCTTCTGAGCGGCCTTTCAGGTTATGTTGATATAGGACTCGTTTTACTGTGAATATAGATACTTTTGTACCTGTTTTCTCCAGCATCTTCACAATGTCCTTTGCTGTTGTTCTGGGATTGATTTTCACTTTTCACACCATAGTACGTTCATCTCTAGGAGACAGAACGCGTCTCCTTCCTGAGCGGTATGACGGTATGAATATATTTCAGAGTGTGCAAAGCTGTCATCAAGGCAAAGGGTGCTGCTTTGAAGAATCTAAAATATATTTTGATTTGTTTAATGCTTTTTGGTTACTACATGATTCCATATGTGTTATTTCATAGTTTTGATGAATTCACTATTCCACAATGTAGAAAATAGTAAAATATAAGAAAACCCTGGAATGAGTAGGTGTGTCCAAACTTTTGACTGGTACTGTATACATTTAGATATATATATATATTTTTTAATGTTTTATTGTCACATACACCAGTGATATGTGTTGTGTTAAAGTGCAGTGATATGTGTTGTTTTAAAGGGTCAGCCATAGTATTATGGCGCCCCTGGAGCAAATTTAAGATCGAGATTCTCATTTCAACTTGCTTTTTATTGTCAGCTGGCAAGCGCATGTGATATTTGGTTCTGGGTGATGCTAGATAACATGTTCATGAGCAGGATGGGAGGAGCATCACCTGCATTAGTGTGGAGAAATGGTTGATGAGCACCGCCGTGTGGTCTTCCAGCCAGCCGTCGCACATGATCGCCGCCCGCTCCTGCCCCGCTTCTTCCTTACGCTTATCACAGATGTCCCACAGACGCTCGCGCAGGTCCTGCAGTGTCACGACACCAGACGAGAAAGATAGACAAACACAGACAGAAGGACAGACCGACGAGACAGAAGGACGATAGACAGACAGACGGACCAGCATAGCGACAGACAGACTAAGTATTGACAGGCAATGGGAAAAACAGCAGACATGAGCAAATGTCACACAGACACGGCTTTGATAGTGTTTGTGTTACTGTAGCCTACATCCAGACGCTGGTGCAGCTCTGCCTTGGTCTCCTCGTCATCTCTCATGTCCTTGGGGATGCTGTTATAGTTCTGCTGCCACTGGGACACGAACTCTTGCTTCAGGTGCGGCCGTCGGAGGTACTGCTTAAACTCCTCTCTGCAAGCGTCACAAGATAGAGAGTTAAGTTACTTCTCTCTGTTCACACTGTACATATCCCAAATGCAGTGTGGCAGACGGCAGGAAGAGGTGAGGGGAGTGGTAATCGAGGAGAGATATCGTAGGTCGCTGGCTCCACCCCAAAGCCTTATATGGACTTCCTGCCCCAACGAGGCAAGACTGTAAATCGTTAACCACGGAGTGCTTGGGGATAAAGGAGGAAGCAGCCTGCACAAAGGGGCAGAGTAGGTGAGAGAAACAAGAGCAAAAAAAATCTGTGTGATTGCCCGTTGTGACCTGGACTGTTGGATTACCCCCTTGTGTACTGGATTGGCTGAGGACCCAAGTGTGAGGATTACCCCTGGAAAACGGAATGGACAAAGAGAACAGCTTGTGGATTGTGAGGTGATTGGTGAATTCCCTGTGTACCAAAATCCCCAATAAACTTCCCCTTTGCATTCTATTTGTGCCACTGGGCCTGTTTGTTATTGAACATGGTGATGTGGAAACCCCACACCCTTGATCTTTTTACAGCAGTAGTATAGATCCAAGTCATCAAGGCATCCTCACTGATGAGAGATCAGATCAAAAAACAGACATGACTTGAAATCACTGGCCACTTTAATAATGTTTACATATTTTTGCATTACTCATCTCATATGTATATACTGTAGTTCTCTTCACTGTTGACGTTGAGACTGGTGTTTTGCGGGTACTATTTAATGATACTATAAATATATAATTACCAGTGGCGTAAAGTACTTAAGTAAAAATACTTTAAAGTMCTACTTAAGRATTTTTTGTTGGTATCTGTACTTTRCTATTTATATTTTTGGCAACTTTTAYTTTTACTTTGCTCCATACATTTCCCTGACACCCAAAAGTACTCGTTACATTTTGACAGGAAAAATTGTCCAATTCACACACTTATCAAGAAAACATCCCTGGTCAACCCTACTGGTTTGCTTAATATAAGGAATTTTTMATTATTTATACTTTTACTTTTGATACTTAAGTACATTTTAGCAATTCCATTTACTTTTAATGCTTAAGTATTTTTAAAACCAAATACTTTTAGACTTTTACTCAAGTAGTATTTTACTGGGTGACTTTCACTTTTACTTGAGTAACTTTCTATTAAGGTAACTTTACTTTTACTCAAGTATGACAATTGAGTACTTGTTCCACCACTGATAATTACATAGATTAGTACATATACTTGGGTAATAYTGTGTACATATATTATTGTTGCAGACCTGTGGGCGCCACCTTGCGTAGCTGGCGGTAGAAGGCCTCCAACTGCAGGATGGTGAGAGTGCTGTCTGTGGGAAGCTCCAAAGGGGCGGGGCGAGGAGGGTTAGGGGGGCTGACAACAACCCGCATRTCCCCGTTCAGGAAGAAGTCGGTGCATACCAGCATCAGCTCACTCTGGAGCTTGGCGGCCGACTCGATGTGGTGACGCACCACCTCAGCCAGCTGGTCAATGCTGGGGGGACAGAGAAGTAGGGTGAAGTTGACCCTAGATGCTGATCTTGGGTCAGTTTAGCATTTTACCCACTAATGGTTAAGGTTAGGATTGGGGAGGGGAAGCTGATCCTAGACCTGTACCTAGGGGGAACTTCATCGCCGGAGTATACCTGTTCATCTCAGACAGGAAGCGGGCTCCCAGCCACYCCTCCATGGTCCTGAAGGCCTGCTCTGCCTGTCTGTGCAGAACCCTGACCATGCACAGAGCACAGGCCTTGACCAGCTCCACACGCACCTTCACTGCACTGTCTGGGAGGGTGGGGTGGAGGGGCACGTAAAAGCATTTGTATTTGTTATGGATCCCCATTAGCTGCTGCCAGCTACTCTTCAGTTATAAAAACATTACAATACATTCATTACAGAATTCACAACCCACTAAGTGTGTGCCCTCAGGCCCATACTTCACTACCACATATCTACAACACAAAATCCATGTGTACGTGTGTGTATAGCGCGTATGTTATCATGAGTGTGTATTCATGTGTCTGTACCTATGTTTGTGTTACTTCACAGTCCCCGCTGGTCCATATGGTGTATTTTTACCTGTTTTTAAAAATCTGATTCTACTGCTGGCATCAGTTACCTGATGTGGAGTTTCATGTAGTCATGGCTCTATGTAGTACTGTACATTTCCAATAGTCTGCTCTGGACTTGGGGATTGTGAAGAGACCTCTGGTGGCATGTCTTGTGGGGTATGCACGGGTGTCTCAGCTGGGGAAGKCTGCGTCCCAAAAGGCACCCTATTACCTATATAGGGCACTAATGTGATAAGGGCCCACAGGACTCTGGTCAAATGTAGTGCACTATGTAGGTTATAGCAGGGCCCTGGTCAACAGTAGTGCACTATATAGGGAATAGGGTGGCATTTGGGCTCAGCCAATGCTGTAGTTAGGTACCTTCATGGTCGAGGGCTGCAGCATACTCCTGTCTGATTTTGTTTCGTATGGCCCTCTTGCAGACCTCCTCTGAATCTTCCTCTGGGGCAGGGGGTGGGCTGGGCTCCTGAGCAGGGGAGGGGGGGCCTAAAAAAGGAAGTCATCACATTTACACGTCAAAATAAGGCCTGGCTTCTGAGTAGTCATTTTCAAGAGAAAATCCTCAAAACTGTTGACACAAAAATAAATATGCTTGACACATACTGATGTGCAGGGATCGCAGTCCCATCAAACAAACAATGCTGATCATAGTAGCTTGTGACAGTATGTGATATTTTCCTAACTGTTGACTTTACTCAATTTAAAGAGGGACATTTCTTCTGAATGGTGAGAGGAGACGATTGTGGAGTGAGAGAGTGTACGGGGCAAATCCAAATCTGGACCTTGAAGCTGGTGATTTTCATTGTTCCCCCCCCCTAATAAAGGACTGATTTAGACCTGGGACACCAGTTGGGTACAATTATTTTCAGGTAGAACAGAAAACCAGCAGTACTCCGGACCTCCAGGCTCGGATTTGAATACCACTGGGGTAGAAAAGTCCAACCTTTCTTCTTGGTGCCAGCTTTCTTCTTGTCCTTGCCAGAGTTGGCTGCGGCGGCGGCGGAGGCGGAGGCTTGGGACATTCTCTGTAGCCGTTGTCTATCCATCTGCTGCTGAGCCTCCTCATTCTCCTCTGCCTCGCGCTGCAACGCCTCCACTGACACCTGGACACACACAACTACCCATGAGAAACACACACGTATGCTCGCACACACACACACACCACACACACACACACACTTCTTCACCATGTTGTTGATGGCTGTCAGAGCAGTCTGATAGATGTCATGCAGCAGCTTCTCGTCAGGGTCCTGGAAGCCTTTCTGTTTCATAGAGGCCACTTCAGTAGAGGGAGGTCTGCGGGGAATCAGTGGAACACTGCAATAACAGACAACAAAATCACATGATGCAAAACGCATCATCAATGGAAGTTTTTGCTCTGTACTGAAAATGCCTTATCTTGAAAACCTGACTGCTGACATGCAAACAAAAATGGGATTGCATTAACAGTGAACTTATGTGAACAAAGTTCTACAATATTGTTTTTGTAGGAAATATTAACATGTCTATATTTTACCACGGTGAGAGGTAAATTGGGTAGTGCCAGGCTTTATCTTACACTTTGGTTTTCTTCTTCTCATCTCCTTCAGAGTCTCTTTTACCAGCACTCTTGGTGACTCTTTCAGAACTGGAGGGACAGGAGTGTTTGATGATGAGACGACAGTAACAATTGTTGAAAACCATATACTGTAAATTCCTCTAAATAAGCAAAGGTATTAACTATTGAAATAGCTGTGATTCTCCCTGACTGCCATTGGCATACCAGATCAAATGGGTCCATGCTGTGATTGACTGCACAAAAGGCCACTTCATTATGCTCTGCATAAACGGATAATAACTGACAGAAAATCCAGATTTTGGCTAGGGGATAGCAGCTAGGTAGGTCAGTTTCTATTATACATCAATGGAGAATAACTGTCAGAAAGGCAGGTGTGTATTCATTAGGGCACACCGTAGCAAAACCTTTTTCAATGGAAAAAACGTTTTGCAACCAAAACAGGAGTTTTAGTATTGGACAAATGTAGATTGGTCCCTCCCTGTTTGCTTCCATTTGGTTCAGAATGGTTTCTAGTGAATACACCCTAGGTATTTCKGATGAATCTGGACGAATCCCTTCTCCTGAGCAGCAGCCTTCTGCTTGCCTCTTGGATTTGTCAGTCTGGGTTCCTGGCTCCTCCAGCGCCACGATGTCTAGCAGTGGAATACAGGTGAATTCTGGCCCCGCCTCAGACAGCACCTGTTTGTACATGCCTGTGTAGTAATCCCGCAAGAGACGTAGAGAGTCCTGGAATCGGTCCACTTCCACCTGGAGGAGGACAACATTAGTACATCAGTGTGCATTTCAGCCAAGGAGCTAACCAACCTCGAAATGGAGATAAAAACCAAACCTGAAACATTCCTGTTTTCACTTAAACACGTAAGCAATTGTACAGTCGCTCATGACAGATTTAGCAATTAGGGGTGGTTTCCCAGACACATATTAAGCATAGTCCTGGATTATTTTTTATATAACCAGCCAGCCAGTCAGCCCATGATCATTCAGAAGTCAGCAATCGTCAGTCAGTCAGCGGGTCATTGAGCCAGTCAGTGAGTCAGTCAGTGAGTCAGTCAGTGAGTCAGAGCATCAATAGCCAGTCAATGATCAGTCCAAGTAGTCAGTCAGCCAGCTGAGTCAGTTAGTCAGCCACCAGCCAGTGAGTCACCAGCGAGTCAGTAAGTCGCGTCAGCCAGCAGCCAGCCCATGGATCAGTCAGTAAGTCAGCCAGCCAGCCAATGGGTCAATCAGTCAGCCAGCCAGCCAGCTAGCCAGCCAGCCCATGGATCAGTCAGTAAGTCAGCCAATCAGTCAGTCAGTCAGCGGGTCAGTGAGCATCAGCCGTCAATGAGCCAGTCAGTAGTCAATGAGCCAGTGAGTCAGTCAGTCAGTCAGTTAGTCAGTCAGCCCAGCAGGATCAGCCAGTCAGTGGTCAGTCAGCCAATGGTCAGTCAGCCAGTCACCAATGTCAGTCAGCCAGTCAGCCAATGGTCAGTCAGCCAGTCAGCCAATGGGTCAGCAGCCAGTCAGCCAATGGGTCATCAGCCAGTCAGCCAAGAGTCAGTCAGCCAGTCACCAACGGGTCAGTCAGCCAGTCAGCAACGGTCAGTCAGCCAGTCAGCCAACGGGTCATCAGCCATCAGCCAACGGGCAGTCAGCCATCAGCCAACGGTCAGTCAGCCAGTGAGTCGGTCAGTAGGTCAGTGAGTCAGGGGTCAGTCAGTCAGTCAGCCAGTCAGCCAGTGGTCAGATGTCTGTTCATGAGAACATGACTGTTTGGGGCCGTGTTGACACCCTAGTAGCCATGGTGTGAGTCAGTCAGGAGTAGTTAGTCAGCCAAGGGTCAGTCAGCCAGCGTGCAGTCAGCCAGCGGGTCAGTCAGTCAGCGGGTCAGTCAGTCAGTCAGCCAGCGATCAGTCACAGCGAGTGCAGGTCAGTCGAGTTGGTCAGTCATCAGCTAGGAGTAAGCCAGTCAGTGAGTGAGTCAGTCAGCGAGTCAGCCAGTCAGTCAGCCAGCCAGCCAGTCAGTCGGTCAGTCAGTGGGTCTGTCCAGTCAGTCAGTGAGAGTCAGTCAGTCAGTCAGTGGGGTCTGTCAGTCAGTCAGTGGTCTGTCAGTCAGTCAGCAGCAGCCAGTCAGTCAGTCAGTCAGTGGGTCTGTCAGTCAGCAGCCAGTCAGTAGTCAGTCAAGTCTGTCAGCCAGTCAGTAGTCACAGTCTGTCAGCAGTCAGTCAGACAGTCAGTCAGCCAGCCAGCGAGTCAGTCAGTCAGTCAGCCAGTGAGTCAGTCAGCCAGTGAGTCAGCCAGTCAGCAGCCAGCCAGGTCAGTCAGTCAGTCAGCCAGTCAGTCAGTGAGTCATGGGTCAGTCAGTGAGTCATGGGTCAGTGGTCAGTCAGTCGGTCAGCGGGTCAGTGAGTCAGTCAGCGGTCAGTATTGAGTAGTGGGTCAGTCATGGGTCAGCCAGCCAGCCAGTCCAGTCAGTCAGCAGTCAGCATCAGCCAGTCAGTCAGCGTCGCAGCGTGATCGCCAGTCAGTGATCTGTAGACGCCAGGCAGTCAGCCAGTGACGCCAGGCAGTCAGCCAGTGAGACGGCCAGGCAGTCAGCCAGTCAGTCGTCAGCAGTGGTCTGCTCAGTAGTCAGTCAGTCAGTCAGGTCAGTCAGTCTGTCTGTCAGTCAGTCAGTGGGTCTGCGTCAGTCAGTGGCTGTCAGTCAGTCAGCCAGCCAGCCAGTCAGTGAGTCAGTCAGTGAGTCTGTCAGCAGCCACCAGTCAGTGAGTCAGTCAGTCAGTCAGTCAGCAGTCAGTCAGTCAGCCAGCGAGTCAGCCAGTGAGTCAGCCAGTGAGTCAGCCATGAGTCAGCCAGCCAGTCAGTCACCAGTGGAGTCAGCCAGTTCAGCGGGTCAGTGAGTCAGTCAGTGAGTAAGCAGTCAGTCAGTCAGTCAGACGAGTCGGCCAGTCAGCGAGTCGCCAGTCAGCGAGCGGCCAGTCAGTGAGTCTGTGAGACGGCCAGGCAGTCACCAGTGAGTCAGTCATCAGTCAGCCAACCAGACAGACAGACAGCCAGCGTACCTGAGACTCTGAGATTGCATCCAGGGGTCTGGCAGAGCGTTGGTCCCCATGTTCAGAGAGGTGATCTCCTGCAGGATCTCCCAGAAGTCAGTACTGCACTGCACACCTGACGGACACACAGAGTCGATGGGTGAATCTCAAGCATATCAGTTGATAAATCCTTGATTCCTCGCATCCTTTCTCCTCACCTCCTTATCAAAATGCAATGGAGGAGTCAGAGGGAGGAACCTCGGATATTCTCCTCCAATGCGTTTTGAGAAGAAACGAGAAAAAAGGACATGAGAATCAAAGAAATACAATTGAGATTCACATAAATCAGGGAATCCAACAACCCACGTACATTACCGTTCAAAAGTTTGGGGTCACTTAGAAATGTCCTTGTTTTAGAAAGAAAAGCAATTTTTTTGTCCATTAAAATAACATCAAAATTGATCAGAAATACAACATTAACAATGTCTACACTGTAAATGACTATTGTTGCTGGAAACGGTGATTTTAATGGGATATCAACATAGGCGTACAGAGGCCCATTATCAGCACTCCGTGTTCCAATGGCACGTTGTGTTAGCTAATCCAAGTTTATCATTTTAAAGGCTAATTGAAAATTATAAAACCCTTTTGCAATTATGTTAGCACAGCTGAAAACTGTTGTCTTGATTAAAGAAGCAATAAAACTGGCCTTCTTTAGACTAGTTGAGTATCTGAAGCATCAGCCTTGTGGTTCGATTACAGGCTCAAAATGGCCAGAAACAAATACTTTCTTCTGAGAAATGAAAGGCTTATTCCATGCGAGAAATTGCCAAGAAACTGAAGATCTCGTACAAACGCTGTTACTACTCCCTTCACAGAACAGCCCAAACTGCCTCTAACCAGAACCAGCATAGAAAGAGGAGGGGAGCCCCGGTGCACAACTGAGCAAGAGGACAAGTACATTAGTATCTACCCTCACAAGTCCTCAACTGGCAGCTTCATTAAATAGTACCCGCAAAACACCAGTCTCAACGTCAACAGTGAAGAGGTAACTCCGGGATGCTGGCCTTCTAGGCAGAGTTGCAAAGAAAAGCCATATCTCAGACTGCCAATAAAAATAAAATATTAAGATGGGCAAAAGAACACAGACACTGGACAGAGGAACTCTGCCTAGAAGGCCAGCATCCCGGAGTCGCTAGCCAACCTTGAGAAGTCTACTGCTAGAGTGGTGTCGAAGTGGCTGTCCCATGACGACACTGAGAGCTCGGACAAAGCCCTGCATAGGGTCAGGGTGGGCAGCGAAGTACAGCAGCATGGTCACGTAGTCGACACGAGCTGGCGAGCAATTGGGGTCGGCGAAAAGCAGGAAGAAAAACTGCAAGAAATATTTGCAGATGAATTATCAATGCAACATTGTGTGATGATTTGTATTATTCCATTTATAAATTCAAGCACTTGCTTGTTGTGAGACCTGGGTTCAAATACTATTTAAAATAATTTAAAATACCTTATTTGGGCTTGATTGAGCTTGCATGGCACAATGGAACCAACAGAGTAGTCGCAAAACTGCAAACCCTGCCCATCTGACACTCCAGGCAGGCTTAACTAAGCACTAAAAAGTATTTCAAAGAATTCTAATAGTATTTGAACCCATGTCTGGATGTTGTTGCTATGTGTACCTTCCGTAGATTAGCCAAGCGATCGTAAGGAAGTGGCTCAGACAGATCTTCGGGAATGGACAGTGCCCGCTCACTAAGGAACCACAACTCAACCTAATAATGAAGCAAGAAAATATGATTCATTCATACATATCAACCAGGTATCACAGTATGAGCGACAATGTCAAGTCTTCGCCTTCGATGTAATTCATGAATTTTGGCAGCCATCATTTGATGCTAACCAAGACATAAAGATTTGAGCGCCATATGTTTAAAAAGTGCTAATATCCTTGTGTGTAATGGGAAACGTGATGGTGATAGTAGAGTTTGTTGAAGAGCTGGCAGTGTACTGTAGGTAGGTGGTATACGGTGAAGTTTCCCCTTGATGCTGATCATGGGTCAGTTTAGCATTTCCCCCACTGATGATTAAGGTTAGGATTGGGGAAGGGGAAGCTAAACCTAGATCTGTACCTAAGGGAAACTTCACCCCATAGCGTAGGAAGGTACCTTTAAGTACTGCTCCTCAGTCAAAGACCCTGTGGCCCCAGCGTCCGCCATCTTGAAGCGGGCCAACACTTGCAGCAGCTGAGGCAGAGTGGGGGTGGGCCAGGGGAGGGCGGCACTCAGCAGGAACTGACGCCAGTCCAGCATCTCTGTGTTCTGGGTTAGCGTCGACACCAGCTCCACCAGCTGCACACACACACATTTCACACAAACACATTTAAAACCACACACTCCATGTCTGTTCATGAGAACATGACTGTTTGTGGCCGTAATGACACCCTAGTAGCCATGTTGTGAGTCAGCCAGTCAGCCAGCCAGTCAGTCAGTTAGTCAGCCAATGGGTCAGTCAGCCAGTCAGTCAGTAAGTCAGTCAGTGAGTCAGTCAGTCAGCCAGACAATGGGTCAATCAGTCATTTGTGACTATAGTTCGGGACACCTAATACTAGAACACTCCTTTTGATACAGCCGAGGCAAACTATTTTTTTTTTTATAGTTACACTCCCCTTTGACTATAGTCGGGACACTATATAGTACACTCCTTTGTGACTATTAGTCGCCGGACACTACTATAGTACACTCCCTTTGACTACAGCCGGGACACTATATAGTACCTCCCTTTGACTACAGCGGGACACTATATAAAGGGGAAGTAGGATGCTGCTACATGCAGCCTTGGATGCCAGAGTGAACGCTACACTCGCATTAACATCTGCTAACCATGTGTATGTGACAAATACAATTTTATTTGATATTGGGGACAATGTTTGTTGAGGATATGTTAAAACCACAATCATTATCAGCATAACAAGACCAACAAAGTCTTCATTTTTGTGAATTTAATAAAACACGTTACTTCAAGAAAGAGGCATGTAATTCATAAACTGAAGGTTAACATTTTGAAATAATTAATTGAAATTATTTTACTTTATAATGCACTGTATAATTTGCTGAATTATTTTAAGTCAACTGCATTTCTAAGTGGATGGGAATCTCAGGTTAGCTTGTGAGAGTTAACTGCGTGATATATTAGGTATATTTATTTTAAGACACCATCAAAGACAGAGGCTCCCCTTCGCTCTGTTGGACCTGCAGAGCTCGGTGAATATCCTGGGAATGAGAGGGAGAGCATGGAGAGGTTAGCTTGATCACTGTTTAATAAGAACGTGAAGAGGGATTGTCTTTCTTTATGGGCTCGGACCTGGATTCAAATAGTAGTCKTTTTCTTTCAAATATTTGAGCTGTGCTTGATCAATCTTGGGGACCAATGAAACAATCCCAAAAGCACACAGATCCCACCCATTCGGCAGACTCAAACAAACATTCAAAGTATGTGAAAGAAAGCCAATACTATTTGAACCTAGGTATCGTGTTGTGAATACTATACAGTGTGTTTATCTTTTGAGTGTGAAGTTTTCTATTGGTCCATACTAACAATGAGTTGGTATTGAGCGGAACCCTCGATCAGATCTTGTATGACCGGATGCTGGGATAGGATGGAGAATGGAATCTTGTCCTCAACCTTGTACCCCAGTTCTCTGTAGACCTTCMCAAAGTCCTGTGGGTAAAGAACAATCCTATACTTAACAAGCAGCTCCAAAACAACATGTACACATTTTCKTTCAAAAGACAGATTGATGTCCCGGCACAGCCAGAAGAGGACTAGCCACCCCTCAGAGYCTGGTTCCTCTCTAGGTTTCTTAACGGCCTTTCTAGGGAGTTTTTCCTAGMCACCGTGCTYMTACATCTGCATTGCTTGCTGTTTGGGGTTTTAGGCTGGGTTTCTGTACAGCACTTTGTGACATCGGCTGATGTAAAAAAGGGCTTTATAAATACATTTGATTGATTGATTGWTGAAATCGTTCATCAATCAGCCAGATAGTTCAGTTCATCCCAGTAAATCAACATTTGGTTATTTTTAATTTTTGCAAATGCATTTCCAAAATGCTACCAATCACTGTGAAGTGTTAGGTAGGAGTGGGTAAGAATGGCATCATTTGGCAAAAAACAGCAACATAAGCAATGTGATTAAGTGGGAAGTAGTGTTTCATATGTCTCTTAGCCTGGTCCCAGATCTGTTTCTGCTAACTCCTTGTCACTCACTGTCATGACAGGGAGTTGTCATGACAGCACAAACAGATCTGGGACCAGGTTATATATATATATATCCTACAGAAGGGAGTGAAACTCCTGTCCTGTACCTCTTTATATTCATCAGGACTCTTCCAGTTGGGATGGAAGCGGTTGTGGCATGCCTCCCAGGCTCCCCCGTGACAGATAGCTCTGAGGAGGGCAGGGATGGACACCCCCTCCTCCCCTCTTGGCCCTCCCTGAGTCTCCACCTCCTCCTCTAGCTCGGTCGACTCACTCAGCCCCTCCATGTAAGGCACCGACTATAAATTCACAGTTAGTCATCAAACAATGGATAGAAATGAGCAGATGCTCTGAGCTATCCCACCAAGGCCAAGCTACTACTACTAATGGTACTATTGCTACAGCTACTACTACCCCTGCAACTACTGATACTACTACTACTACTGCTGCTACTGATACTGATACTATTACTGCTACTATTAGTGCTACTACTACTGCTATTACTACTACTACTGCTATTACTACTACTGCTGCTATTGCTACTACTGCTGCTATTGCTACTACTGCTGCTATTGCTACTACTGCTGCTATTGCTACTACTACTGCTATTGCTACTACTGCTATTGCTACTACTGCTATTGCTACTACTGATACTGATACTATTACTGCTACTACTGCTACTATTACTGCTACTACTATTACTACTACTACTACTGTTACTGCTACTACCACTACTACTACTACTAAGTTATCAACATTCCATACAGTATGTTGATGACACTGGACTTGAAACATATGCACATGATACATCTAATAGGGACTATGAGGTGTAGTTTAGACAAAACGGTACCATATTCCCCTATATAGTACACTCCCTTTGACTACAGCCGGGACACTATATAGTACACTCC